>NC_133532.1:46960196-47261318 GCF_048544455.1 Silene latifolia | reverse complement strand
TGCCGATGTTTAACGTCCACGGTACCAGTATAAGAAACAGTGTGGTCCCCGAAAACATCATCAGCAAAAACCCTAGAACAAGCAGGACAGGGCCTAGATACCTTGAATAACGGAACACCCAGACGATACCCAAGCACACTACGGTAAGTCCTCCTGTTCATAGTCTGACCCAACCCCAAGATAGAACCGCTCACAACCAATCAGAGGAGTGGGAACCCTGCTGAGACTTCCACAAAGCAAGCTGGCAAGGTGTTAAAGAGAAAACAGACTCTGAAGCAGCAGCAACCGTCGCGAAATATATGTCTGCCAATTTCTTCATAAGTTTGGGGGCAGCAATTTCACTAGGGTTACCTAAGATAGCAGAACCTATAGTCACAATAAACACCCGTGCGGCATCGTCAAAAGCAAGGCCAGTAGCTATAATACCAAAAGGTCCGAGTAGCTTAGCCTGCAAATCAGCAGACTGTAAATGGGACGCAATAAAAGCATAGTGTAAAACATCTCATGCCGCATAGACACCAAGACCACCAAGATGAAAAGGGAATGTAGCAAGGCGCCACTGCCAATCCCCAAAACCCGGCCCAGACGCGGTGACAATACGCTCCAAGCTGGAACGAAGAGCGACATCAAAAGGAAGATGGACTGACCCAAAAAAACACTAGAGGAGCAAGTACGAAGTGAGAAATATAGCTTAGAAATACCAGTACAAGCTCGAAGTAGAAGCAACTCACATTGCGGGTCCTAAATCCTCGCAACCAAGTCCATTAGCTCAATGGTCTTAGTCACTCTCTTCGCCACAATCTCACTGCCAAGATCAAGACAAGTACTGACAGGTCCACCCAAAACAGTCACACCACGCAATGGCCGAGAAATAGAAGGGGGGAAAAACCCCAGGAAGCCGACTCTGAGGATCCTCAACAGGCCAAAAGACCTCCGTCTTGGAGACATTAAGATGCAGTCCAAAACGAGGGTCATCCGCCAAAATCAAATCCAAAACCTTGCCCACCTCCAATGTATCCCCCACGATGGTGCAATAGACATTATTATTATTATTATTATTATTATTATTATTATTATTATTATTATTATTATTATTATTATTATTATTATTATTATTATTATTATTATTATTATTATTATTATTGATGGGGCATATTCTGCACCGCTGACCAAGTCAACATACTGAGCAAGGTCAAAGATATCCACAACAAGTCAACGACTCAGACAGCTTAGCCGATGCAACCCATCGGCCTGTCACCTAGGTCTCGGCCTGGCAACTGATCAGCCGGGACACATATCCGCGTACTCATATCCAAGACCCTCGACCGGCCTGACATGGGTCCATCGGCCGAGGGTAGATCGGTCTTTCCACCTGCTAGCCACTTGGCCACTTGGCCACTATGTGACAAAAGGTGAAAGCCTATAAATACTCCTCAACCTTCATTGAGGAAAGGATCCATAAATTAACCTAAGAATCACTATTCATCTGGTAATATCTTCCTTATCTCTCTACAATATATCCTTAGCCAAGTAGTAACAACTTATCCCACTAAGTTCACTGACTTGAGCGTCGGAGTGAGTACGCTTGGCACAAAGCCAAGCCCTCAGTTCGTTCATTGTTGCAGGAGAGGCCGAGAGGAACGATAGAGACGTGAGGAACCCAGCTCAAGACATCATTCTACAAGCCACGGGTGGTAACAATACTTGCTCTGGAATTACACCCGGAACAATTGGCGCCGTCTGTGGGGATAGACACTAGAAGCTAGTCACATTCATTCCCAAACAAAAAACCCACCCCAAAAGCCAAGAAGATGTCGAAAGAACAAGAGGCATTCGTGACCGACGAAACCGAATTCTACCAAGATGATACCGTCCACAAACCGAGTTGTGCAACCCTCCGCCGGCCAAGTGATTCAACCGGAGTACGGATGCCAACAATACCGGACACTCCGCCGCACGCCGACAGGTGACCATCATGGGACATGTGGTTGACGTAGCAAAATCGAAGATACTCCCGGACCTAATTGGGAGTACGCCGGCGCTCACACCGTCACGCCGACAAGAGCGGCGGAAACCGTCCAGGAGACCAGGGCCCAAAATGTGACCCCAAGAAACTTGAACGGAGCATTAGGAGAAGCCGACCTGTCAAGACAGGGAGCCCAAAGTGGTCGTGGTAGACCTAAGTCCTTCTCGCACTCGTGAGAAGACTGCGTCGCCGCGGCACGAACGAGGCACACCCCGGAGGAGCGAGAGAAGCCCAACTCGTCGAGTTGAGAAGAAGCCCGACTCGCCGAGTCGGAGGAGAAGTCCTTCGCTACGAGGAGAGAAGCCGGACTAGGAATGCGAGGAGCCGATCGCCGCGTGTCGTCCGACATGTGGTCAGGCAACCCCTCAGCGCCTACGTCCTAGATACTCCGGTGCCGACTAAGCTAAAGTTACCACCTATAGCATACAAAGGGGAAGGTGACCCGACTGACCACGTCGAGGCTTACGAGTCTCACATGTCATTATGGGAGCAACCTGATGAGGTTTGGTGCCGAATCTTCCCAACGACACTGCATGGGATGGCACAGAGTTGGTACAAGGGGCTGCCCGACGGGTCGGTATACTGTTACGCCGACCTAAAGGACGCATTCCTAGCCCAGTATTCCTGCAACAAGAGGAGGGCCGTGGAGACATCGGACCTCCTGACTATCAGACAGGAGGGAGGCGAGTCTCTCCGAAGCTATGCGAAAAGGTTCGACGCCAAGGTTCAGCAAATTCGTGAGCTGAACAGCGAACTGGCAGCCTTCGCGCTGATGAAAGGCCTCCCGAGGGGAGACCTAAAAAACGAGCTCATCAAACGCGGCGGCCTGACCTTTGATGCCGCCCGAAAGTTGGCTGATCAAGCCATTAAAGTGGAGGACTACCACAAAATCTGGGTAGGCCCCAGCGAGGCCGACCACTCAGAGAAGAAGAGCCACCGGGAGAACAACCCGAACGAAGAGCGTCGTGACAATAATAGGTCGCGGTCTGGCCAGTCTGCCAGGAAACAAGACTCGGCGAGCGCCGGGGGGAGTTCGGCACCATACTACCGGAAGCAGTACAATCATCACACCCCTCTGGTCGTATCCGCCGCCGAGGTCTTCGCCCTGAGCAAAAACGAAGGTCAAAAGTGGGAAAGGCTCCCTAGGGCGAGGAGTGACGGTGACACGAGCGCATCGTAAGTACCACGGCCACACCGCCACTTAACAACGATCTAGGCATTTGAAAAACGCTATCAAGATCTAATCCGAACGGGAAGTCTCGGCAAATACGTAGCCGGAGGCCAAAAAACAGATGCCGATAGGTCAAATAAGAAATCCGTTTTCGAGCGAGCAGAGTAGTCAATGTCGTCATCAGGGACAACGAGAACGGTGGGTCCGCTCATGGGCACAAACGGCACCTGAATGAACTATATCAGGCCATCAACTTTGTGCCCAACACAGCAACCCCCGCTTCCAACATCCCCGATATGACCATTGGAAAGAAAGACTACGAGGGAGTCATCGCTCCTCACAGCGACCCACTTGTGGTCCACCTGGACATAGCCAACCACTTGGTGAAGAGATGCCTGATTGACACGGGCGCCTACACGAACATTATGTACAGAGAATGTTTCCTCGACCTCGATCTGAAGGTTGAAGACTTGAGCCCCTACACCAAACCGTTGTACAGTTTTTCTGGGGCCGGCCTGGTACCCCTGGGATCAATCAAGCTGCCAGTAATGTTCGGCAAAGGAAGTGCGGCCAAGAATGTTATGTCCGAGTTCGTGGTTATTGACGGCTCGTCTGCCCACAACGTCCTCATAGGCCGGGTCACTTTGAGCGAAGCCGACGCTGTGATGTCCATCCGGGCCCTGACATTAATGTATGTCTCGGACCGGGGGGAAGCGCATAAGCTCGTCTCAAAGAACGAGTAGGATCCCGGCGTATGGGAGGTTTACGCTAACGGCCCTTCTACGATGAATAGCTCGAAGGCCGGCATCGTTATTATCAGCCCAAACGGAGACGTGTTTGAGCACGCCTTGAAGCTTACCTCATTGGCCCCAAACAATGAATCCGAGTACGAGGCGGTGATAACCGGAGTTGAGCTAGCTAAAACCGCCGGGGCAGAGCATATCATGGTGAAAACAGATTCACTCTTAGTGACCAACCAGATCAGAGGAGAGTACGAGGCCCGGGACTACGGGACGATAAAGTATCTAGAGAGGGTGAGAGCTGGCGCTTCAGAATTAAAGACCTTCCAGATACAGTACACCCCCAGATCCGAAAACGACCGGACCATCGGTATGGTCGAAGGAGCGGAGACCGAAGAGGTAGAGATTGATCCGGGCCGCACCGTAACTGTCGGTGTCAACCTGGAACCAAAATTCAGAGCCGGCCTCCTGGACCTGCTGAGGAAGAATAAAGATGTTTTCGCCTACTCGGCGGCCGAAATGCTGGCGTGAGTCGGGAGGTGATTGTTCACAAGCCGAACGTACTCTCCACCGCCGCCTGGTCAAGCAGAGAATGAGGAACTCTTCGGCCGAGAAGGATGAGGCCATCAAAGCCGAAGTAGATAAATTACTAGCGGCGGGTTTCATCATGCCTTGTACTTATCCTGAGTGGTTAGCCAATGTTGTAATGGTGAAGAAGTCATCGGGGCATGGAGAATGTGTGTAGACTTTACCAACCTTAATAAAGCATGCCCCAAAGATTGTTATCCCTTGCCTCGAATAGATAGTTTAATTGACGCCACGGCAGCTACACCATGCCGAGCCGCCGGACGCCTTCTCGGGGTATCACCAGGTATTCATGGCCGAGGAAGACATGCCTAAATGTGCATTTATCATCGCTAACGGCACATACATGTACAAAATGATGCCGTTTGGTTTGAAAAACGCCGGAGCAACGTACACAAGGCTGGTGGACAAAGTGTTCCAAAATCAAAAAGGACGGAACATTGAGGCTTACGTCGACGATGCTATTGTAAAAAGCAAGTCTGACAGCGAGCACTTGGCCGATTTACGCGAGACATTTTGTTCACTAAGGAAATACAAGATGAAGCTCAACCCAATGAAATGCAACTTCGGTGTCCGGGCAGGTAAATTCCTAGGGGTACTTGTCAGTGCCAGAGGCATAGATGCCAATCCAGACAAAGTCCGAGCAATCCTAGACCTGCCGGAACCAAGGAACCGAAAATAGGTTATGATGCTGACCGGGAGAATAGCGGCTCTCTCCCGCTTCATCTCTCGGTCAGCCGACAAAAGCACCCCATTCTTCAAAGTGTTGAATGGGAACAAAGACTTCAGCTGGGGGGAGGAACAGAGCACAGCTTTCAAACAACTGAAAGCTCATCTTCAGACTCTCCCAACTCTGTCTGTGCCGGTCTTTGGGGAGACGCTATACCTATATATAGCGATTACCTCGGCCACGGTCGATCTTTGTGATCATCGAGAAGAGGACAAAAAGAACACCCAATCTACTTTGTCACCATACTGTTGCCCGCCGAGAGAAATTACCCACTAATTGAAAAAGCAACCTTCGCCGTCGTCGTTGCCGCGAGGAAGTTAAAACCCTACTTCGACGCACACCCCGTGACGGTCCTAACCGATCAACCATTGGAGAAAGCTTTGGAAAAATTCGAAAAATCCGGCAGGCTCATCAAATGGGCAAGTGGAACTCTCGCCTTCGGCATTCAAGACAAACCAAGGCCCTCGATAAAAGGGCAAGCACTTGCAGATTTCCTGGCCGAATGCACATATCAAGAAGAGCCAAACCCAGGTGTATGGGAGGTTTACACCGACGGCTCCTCCACGACGAACAGCTCGGGAGCCGGCATCCTTATCATCGGCCCAAACGGGGACGAGTTTGAGTATGCCTTGAAATTCACCTTCTCGGCCTCGAACAACGAATCCGAATACGAGGCGGTAATAACCGGAGTCGAGCTAGCTAGGGCTGCTGGAGCAGAACACATTGTGTTGAAGACAGACTCACTGTTGGTTACTAACCAAATCAGAGGGGAGTTTGAGGCTCGGGACGACGGAATGGTAAGGTACCTGGAAAGGGTAAAGGCCGACATAGCGAAATTGAAATCTTTCCAAATCCAATGCGTTCCCGCATCCGAGAACAACCGGCCGACGCTCTCTCAAAACTTGCCGTTCAACCATCAAGAATATCACCGAACCGTGCTAGTGGATATCAGGACCGCTAAAAGCATCACTGACGCACTCTGCGCGGTGGGCAACATCGAGGCCGTGACAACGTGGATGACTCCCATAATGAAGTACAAACTTGCAAATGAGTTGCCGGAGGACCGCAATCTCTCGGCCAAGATAAAGAGGATCGCCGCCAGGTACTTGTTGTTTGAAGGAGAATTATACAGAAGGTCCGTAATAAGACCACTCTTGAAATGCGTCGGCCCGGCACCGACGCAGAGCTAATTTTGACAGAAATTCACGAAGGCATCTGTGGTCATCACATGGGGGCAAGAACGCTGGCCCACAAAGCTCTCCGAGCTGGCTACTTCTGGCCCACCATGCTTGCGGATTCCAAGGCTAAAACCAAGAAGTGCACGAACTGTCAAATGCATGCTCCGGTGATACACACTCCTTCCCGGGACCTGCAACCGGTGCTTAATCCCCTCCCTTTCGCACAATGGGGGATGGATATGCTAGGGCCATTTCCAGCGGCCTCCGGAGGAAGGAAGTTCTTGATCGTCGCCGTTGACTACTTCACCAAATGGGTTGAAGCTGTAGCAGTACCGGCGAAAACCACAGCGGCCGTCAGAAAGGTAATCTGGGAAAATGTTATAACTCGTTTCGGATTACCCCAAGTTATGGTATTTGACCACGGCCGAGAATTTTGGAGTGACCTGATAATGAACTGGTTAGAAGAGCTTGGCATCAAGTTTGCATACTCCTCCGTCTGTCACCCGCAGAGTAACGGGCAGGCGGAGGCAGCCAACAAAACAATCCTCAACGGCTTGAAAAAGACAGTTGAAGACCTTAAGGGAAGGTGGGCCGATGAACTACCCGGTGTCCTGTGGTCCCTTCGTACCACGGAGAAAGAAGCAACGGGGTACACCCCCTTCCACTTAGTCTCTACGCCAAGCGATCCCGCAATTGAAGCGACGGTGCCAACATTCAGAACGGCTACCTTTAACCCAATTGAAAACGAGGAAGGCCTGAGAGCCTCCCTAGACCTGGTCGAAGAAAGCCGAGATACGGCACGCCTCAACTTGGTAGTATACCAAAACCGGATGAAAAGAGCCTACAACCGAAGAGTCCACAAAAGGGACTTAAAAATAGGAGATCTAGTCCTAAGAAAGTCGGCCGCCACCAACAAAGGAAATATTCATGGTAAGTTAACGGCCAACTGGGAGGGACCCTACAAAGTGGTTGAAGAGATGAGGCCGGGTACATAACGGCTGACAGACATGAGGGGCGTGCCCTTAATGAGCCACTGGAACACTGACAACCTAAGAAAATACTTTGTATAAGCGGCGGAGGTGTCCAAAACCATTGTCGGCACCCCGGCGCGTGTTTATATCTAGTGAAGAAACATCCAAATTTTCCGTCAGTGTTTATCTCCTCCGTGGTTGAGACGCAAGAAGAAACGTATACTCAGTGCAGTTGAGACGCAAATCTAGCGATCAATATGCCTACACAGTTACGAATGCTGTCGAAACCGCAACCCCGATTACCTCGGCCAAAGCCGAGAGCAACGGGGATACGTCGGTCGATACGCTAGAAGGAACGTATACTCAGTGCAGTTGAGACGCAAATCTAGCGATCAATATGCCTACACAGTTACGAACGCTGTCGAAACCGCAACCCCGATTACCTCGGCCAAAGCCGAGAGCGACGGGGATACGTCGGTCGATACGCTAGAAGAAACGATACTCGTGCAAGTTGAGACGCAAATCTAGCGATCAATATGCCTACACAGTTACGAACGCTGTCGAAACCGCAACCCCGATTACCTCGGCCAAAGCCGAGAGCGACGGGGATACGTCGGTCGATACGCTAGAAGAAACGTATACTCAGTGCAGTTGAGACGCAAATCTAGCGATCAATATGCCTACACAGTTACGAACGCTGTCGAAACCGCAACCCCGATTACCTCGGCCAAAGCCGAGAGCGACGGGGATACGTCGGTTGATACGCTAGAAGAAACGTATACTCAGTGCAATTGAGACGCAAATCTAGCGGTCAATATGCCTACACAGTTACGAACGCGCTAAAGACGTTAAACACAGTTGGGACATGCATTCAAACTGCCTCGGTCATGCCGAAGGTAAAAACGAAGGCACTCAATTCATAACGCAAAAAGACAAACGAGGAATTGTGATCAAAGCCCCGGCCAAGCCAAAGGCCGATAAGACGAACTTTATTGAAAACAATTACAGAGAGAGTACAGACGACGGCCGTCCCCATAGGGATAAGCCTAAACACAACCTACCAAGAGTTTTACTAACAAAACAAGGGAAAGAAAAGCAAAAGGTTACAAACATATCATTTGAAGCGCCAAAAGTGGCAGGGAGGAAAGGCTCAATAGTTGGCCCCCGAATAGCTAAAGCTATCCGAGATGCCGGGTGAGTCTGGTGACGACCGCCCGTCTCCCTATGCCTGTTGCTGCCCTCCATCAGTGGCAGCAGCATCTTCGGCGGCCGGCTCAGAAGAGGGCTCGACATTTTCAAGTGACTTCAGCCTCTCACCCTCCTTCACCTTTGCATCGTAGGCCGCCTTGGCCTCGCAACCGAGCCGCCGCCGCCTCCGCCTTATCTCGCAGCCCGCGCTCCGCAAAGATCGCCCATCTCATCTAGAAGCTGATCAAATTTGTCCCACGGGAAGGAGCCGTCGGGGACGAGCTTTTTTATCGCCTCCTTGGCCGCCTCCTCGGCCTGGTCCCGGTATTGGGCGCACAGTTTAGGGAGGAGATCATCTTGAAGCATTTCGATATCCTTCTCCTTTTGAGCAAGGGAAGCCCGCGTATCCCTAAGCGCCTCCGCCTGGTTATGGAACAAATCTTTCCACTCGTCCCTCTTGGCAACCACGGCGTCATAAGCGCCCTTGTACCGGTCTCGCTCCTCCATCAACTTGGCGGTGGTCGATCGCATCCTCAACTTTGGCTCTCTCGGCCACCCAGCCTTCTCAACTTCCTCCACACGCCTCTTGGCAGCAAAGAGATCCAGCTTAGCCTTCCCGGCATCCCCCCTTGAAGCGGAGAGATCAAGCTTGAGCTTTGCGATCAGCGGCGCAGATTGGGCCACGGTCTTTTCCTGCTCCATGATGTGGGAGCCGGCTAGACGGGTCCACTTCGCCAGCCTCTTATATATCTTCTCACCCTCCGCCACGAGCTCGGCAGAAGGAATCTTCTGAACTGAGGAGTCAACGGTGACATTTCTATCACCAATCTCCTCGGGCTGCTTCCCGAGCTGCCGCTCAGTGAGAACGACAGCCGCCGACGGCGGATCTACAAAAAATTTACACAGAGCATCCACATCAACACGCATCGACATATCAGAAAGTCGGTCATCGGGAATATCCAACGAACCAGCTAGGTCTGAACCGCAAGTTAGGTCCGTACCAGTCTGGACCCTCTTGGTCGGAGGGCCGGTTGGGGCAGTCTTCTCCCCGGCAACGGTGGAAGCAGACGGTGGCACTTTCCTCTTCTTCAGAGGAGAAGGGACCTTAGCAACGGTCACCACCCTATCAGTGATATCGATGACCTCCAAATGATCCTCCTGGACCACTGGAGTCGAAGAAGGGGATAGCACTGACGCCGCCGCCATTTTGGACGCTGCCTTCTTCGCCCTCTTCGGCACGCCTCCGAGAACCCGTGCCTGGGCAGCCTCCGGATCCAAAGCCTCCAGCTGCTTGTCCATCAGCTCGTTGGGAGCCAGTCTGCGATCAAGCTTGTTAGCCGTAGGACGCCGTTGAACAACCTTCCCGTCCTTATCAAGCCCCAACCTCTTTAAGGTCTTCTCGGACAGATCCTGGCCAAACCGGTCTGCAAGAAATCAAGCAAGAGTTACATAAAGAAAGCGAAACAAAGCTCTAAAACAAGAATACAACAGGCAAAGATGGGCCTCACACCGACCCCACTCACCCTGATTGAGGGTCGGTATGAGGCCGACGCGGCAAAGCAGCTCATCCTGAAGGATAATCTGAGTCGGGGGCAGCCATCCCTTCTCAGCATCAAACAGCTGCATCGCCCGTTTTTCCTCCGCAGTAAGAGGGACCATCGAAGCCTCCATCTTAACTTTACCCCGGGAAATACATTTCTCATATTCTTCCCGGTTCTCACACCGCAAGTAAACAAGGCTCTGGAAGGACCGAGGCAATGGGTAGTCCTCAGGCACTCGGACGTACACCCACCGCCGTTGCTAGTCCTTACAAGAAGTAAGCTTGGACACGGAGACGACGCCTGGCTCCGTCTGCACGCTGTACCACCCCACTTTACCGGCGATCGAAGGCCGCAGATGGTGAAGGTGGCGGAATAAGTTTACTGTTGGGATCTCCCCCCTAAAGAGACAAAGCCACACAAAGCCAACTATCGACCTCATGGCCAACGGATGCAGTTGGGCCACAGCGACGTTCATAGCTTTGATGATGGCCATGACGTATTCATTCAAAGGAAACCGGAGCCCATACTCCAGGTGCCTGATACACACGCCGATGTGACCAGGGGGAGGGCAACAGACCGCCTGACCCTCCTCAGGGAAAACGATCTTGTACCCATCACCGAAGGAGAAATGGCCTTCGAAAAGAGTCCCACCGGAACAGCTGGCGAATTTATTAGTCCAGGCGCGATCAAGACTGGGCCGATTGTGCAGCCTCGCCATGATCCGGGGAGACGGCCTCTCAACAACAGAAAGAGCCCTCTCACCATCAGAAGGAGTCCTCTCATCATCATCAGCATCATCATCCTCATCCTCCCACTCCTCCAAAATTGGTGGATCAACTACGGGAGAGGGAGACCTAGGACCCCCAAACCTTATCGGGATGGCCTCTAGTATCCCCTCCCCATCAAAGCGCGACGGGGAACCCCCCGGCGCCGAAGCGCTAGTCCCAGCGTCAGCAGAAGACATGATAGCAATGATTACTTAACAAAATAAGAAGGAAATTTGTTTGTTTACCTTGAAGAAAAAACGCTCGCCGGAGTAAAAACTCTGAAAGTTAGAAGACAAAGAAGCCCTTGAAAGTTTAGAGAGAAGAAAATTTTGGAGAATGAAATTGGTGGACAATTTCACGGAGCAACTACCCTATTTATAGGAAAAAGCCCATAAAGAAGGACCAATCAGGGAACAGCCCATGAAGCGTCAGCCAATCAGCGAACAGACACATGTCGGACATGCAACCACGGAATGTCAATCGTCGCAACAGTTAAACGTCAATCAACGCAACAGTGATCAAACGTCTTCAACACGCCCCTTCAGATCTCCGCCTATTCATCTTCCTCAACAAATTCCTAGGTATCTGCTCTCCGCCGGCCACATGATGAACCACGCTAGGGAGCACCGGCCTGGGGGCAATCAAAAACAACCGGCACTCCCAACCCTGGTCTCGGCCAGCGTCACTTCCTTTTCCACATCGGATGCCTTTTACACATCCATGCGGAGGGGGGATATATATGGTACGGCCTAATGAGAACCAGGCCGAGGTAGAAGAAGCCGATACAGAAAAGTTTCAGAAATTACTTGCGCAGAATATACGCTTAGCATACATCGGAGCCCATACCACGGCATAGACTACGCTGGGGGCAAATTGATGGGGCATATTCTGCACCGCTGACCAAGTCAACATACTGAGCAAGGTCAAAGATATCAACAACAAGTCAACGACTCAGACAGCTTAGCCGATGCAACCCATCGGCCTGTCACCTAGGTCTCGGCCGGCAGCAACCGATCACCGGACACATATCCGCGTACTCATATCCAAGACCCTCGGCCGGCCTGACATGGGTCCATCGGCCGAGGGTAGATCGGTCTTTCCACCTACTAGCCACTTGGCCACTTGGCCACTACGTGACAAAAGGTGAAAGCCTATAAATACTCCTCAACCTTCATTGAGGAAAGGATCCATAAATTAACCTAAGAATCACTATTCATCTGGTAATATCTTCCTTATCTCTCTACAATATATCCTTAGCCAAGTAGTAACAACTTATCCCACTAAGTTCACTGACTTGAGCGTCGGAGTGAGTACGCTTGGCACAAAGCCAAGCCTCGCCTGTTCATTGTTGCAGGAGAGGCCGAGAGGAACGATAGAGACGTGAGGAACCCAACTCAAGACATCATTCTACAAGCCACGGGTGGTAACAATACTTGCTCTGGAATTACACCCGGAACAATTATTATTATTATTATTATTATTATTATTATTATTATTATTATTATTATTATTATTATTATTATTATTATTATTATTATTATTATTATTATTATTATTATTATTATTATTATTATTATTATTATTATTATTATTATTATTAAGAGGTCCTATATAATTAGACACCTTAGATTACTTACCATACTCACCTTAGTTAGTTTATTTCTCTCTCAATTTTTAGAACCCTAGATTTAATTATTTTCCTCTCTTCAATTTTCCTCTACTCAAGTTGTAATCTTTACTAAAAATTAATGCAATTGCTCTATAGTTTATCCAAGTTCTTCATTTCTCAATAGTATACATTTAATATTTGGGTTGTTATTTGAAGATTAGAAGAAATTCTCTTCTTTTATCATCCAAGTTTGTTCATTTCCTCTTTGTCGGTACCATTTCTCTCTTAAAACATCTTATTTTCATTTGTTTACATTTCTCATCTTAATTAATTACTCTTTGTTCAGGTCACCATGTTGTTTGTCATTGTTTGAATATTGTTTTCTCTTATTGTTGAATTCTCACCCATGAACATGTTATGTGTGAGTAGTCTTATCTAGGGTCTAGGGGGAACTTGGGTAATTAAAGGGGATGAATTTGGGTTGTTAACACTTTAGTGTGGGTGATTATGTGGTTTCTAGTCTCATGCATATGAAATGTTCGATGAAATGTTTGAATGAAAGTTTGAATTTTTCATTAGCATGTTTAACTTATCTTGGTGTATTATACTATTGGACGGTTTTAGAAGTATTTATTGAGATGCTTAAATGAAAGTTGGAGCCTTTCTTAGACATATTTGATCCATCTTGGTGCCTATGCTATTAGATAGTCTTTATGCTTTGTTTGTAGTAAGTTCACCTTAATCAAGTGACAACTTATTGAGGAACTTAAGGTGACTAAAAAATTATTCTTAAACCCTTGACCACTATCATCACTAATCTCTTGTTAGACCTTGTCTGTCCCCCTAATTACCCTTTGTGAACCCAAAGACCTTAGCTTTCCTTCATTAATTAGAAACAATTTCATTTAGTTTAATTTTATACCTTATTGCATCTTAGTTTACAATTAATCAACCTCTTTCATTTGTTTGACTAAACTAAATACTTAAACAAACCAAGTATCTAATCCCCGCCATCCTTGTGGATCGACCCCGATAAATACTACTTTTTATTGGATTTTATAAATTGAGTTTGATACCGGAAATGACGACTAAAAACCGGTTATCACTTAAATATCGAAAGTAGGTTGCCAATAACCCGCCCGCTTTTCTGTTTTTGGCCCCGTTATTTGCTTTAACCAAAGCAAAATTGTTCTTGAATGCTATCCTTTTAGCCCAATTGAAAGCATCATCACGCATTGCAAAGTGATAGGTAATCGCACACCTATGCAAAAATAAACACCCTAGATATAAATGAATGTACTACGTAGGGGTCGAATCCACAGAGAGACGGTAGTTGTTAATTAGTTGTTATGGGGTGAAATTTATCAAGGTCAGTTATCGATGATTTGTTGGTTTGGATGATGGAAGAAAACAATAATGATAAAGAAATAGTCTAGGGAGGTCGAGTCACACATGCAAATTATGTAAATGCTTAAATTAAACATAGGAGTTGATGAATCGTTAATTGTTTAAGCTTAGAGACACTCACCTCACGATATTAGTGTCAACCATAGACCGGGTCCTAGAGAAACTCTCGTTTATGACTAGGTCGTCCTACTACACATGCTTAGTCTAATCCGATACCGTGCCTCTCGACTTATAGAATGAATTAACAAACTTAATCAATGAATAAGGCCTTTAAACAAAGATTAAACGTGACGATACAAATATGTGATAGAAACAATGAAACGATATTATAACATCCTAGTTTATCATGTTACAAATACTTTTTATGCATGGCTCCCTTCATTCCCTAGATAAGGTAGACTACTCTAGCATAATGTAAATATAAATGTGACACCCCCATACTCCAAGTGCCTTACCAAGACCACTCAGGTATAGAAACGTCACCATCTCGGTTACCCGAGGTAATGAATATCATAAGACAACAAAGAAACGTACTTTAAAAGTAAATATAGTTTAAGTGATTACATGTTCAAAACCAAAACTGATAAATCCAATACATCCAAATCCAAAAGTGTCTACTATCAAAACTGAACAACTAAGACACTGTCTGACACAACGGAAGACTCTTCTAATGCCAACTGATGACTCATCCCAGCTAGCCCGAATGCATCGTATCAAGCCTGCTCAATAACGGCTCACCATCCCCGAATGGATCACCACAGTTTTACAAAACAAACAACGGGGTCAGTACTAATTACACAATACAAACCATTATGGAACAAATGCCAAACAACTCAATCAACACATCAAAACCCAGTCTCCATCATCAAACTCCACACAACTGACTACACACTAAAGTGTGTAGCCCTGCCAGAGTACCCATCGCAACAGATACTCCACACCGCCAGTGGGGGACCGCAACCGTTCCTACCTAAGCCCCGCTCATCTCCATCGAGCGATAAACCCATGTTCATTAATGTGCACATCCCTTCTGTGGCGGGTTCCACAGAAGGCGAATCAAGGGCGTGAAGACACTCCCGCAAGTGGCTCTACTCAGCCAGGGACGCACCCCGAAGATCACAGACAGATACAACAACAATCAACGATATTAATCAACAACTGTCACAAACACCAGCAATATGACAAATCAACAATAGCAATACAACCACCACACACATCATGTAATTAATACCGAGTAGGGAAACCCTACCTGGAAAGCAATCACAGAATCAGGAGATCTAGCAGCTGTCTCAAAATCTCTCCTCTGCGAATCCTCCTTCTATACGTACATGCATACAATTACTACCTTAACCACATAATCATAAAAACCTCCAAATCACCCAATTAGGGTTTAACCAACATTAACAAAATAATATAAAAATGATATGTAGAACTTACTCACAACACAAGGATCACAAAGGTGTAAAGAACGATGAAATCCGACACCTCTAGCTCCGAGATTTGCTAATGATGTGATGACAAACGAACTACGTAACTCCTTTTCTCCTCACTTAGGTTTTAGAATAGATAAAAGAAACTAAGGAAAGTGACGGACAACCTTTTATACTTATCTCGCATCATTAACAAAACCCGTTAAACTCAGCCCGTAAAACTCACTTACTCAATCGAGTAAGTCACTTACTCGATCGAGTGACCCTTACTCGATCGAGTGCCAAGCTTACTCGATCGAGTACCCATGAAGTAGACTACTGTTTTGCGTAAAAACATACTTACTCGACAGAGTAAGCCCCACTCGATAGAGTACCCTAAGACACATAAAACCGTAGTATTACAGTCTTCCCTCCTAAAAAAGAACTTCGTCCTCGAAGTTCAACCCATACATAAAACAAACATACTAACTCGATCAAGACATAACACGAAACTAAGAACTCAAAACAAAACCCCAACCTATAAAACATGAACTCTTAACACCAACTCCACCAACTATTCCTACCTCCACAACATGGCTCACGATATCGTATCAACTACATCATAGTCTCTCTCGACACTAACTCCATACACCACCAACTACCATCCACAAATGCCGCTAGCTCCGTTTTACTAACATATTATCCACTAGAAAATCCAATACCAAGACACTCATAAACATCAAACGGAATATTACATTCTACCACCCTTAAAAGGAACTTCGTCCTCGAAGTTTACTCAATAACATCACCATCCAACTGTCAACTCCATCGAACTCATAAACATCATCATCCAACTGTCAACACTATTGAAGTATTCTCCCATTCCTAAACATCAAACTACTACAAGCACGGCCATGACCTTTTAACAAAATCATCCATGACAAAGATCCATCCTTTATGCTACACGAACACTCTACTTCAAATTATACTACTACACGCACAACCATGAAACTCTCTTTTATCGCATCCTACTCCTCTTAAGACAAATGTTACGTCCTCGTAACTCACTAATACTAAATCCTTAGCTATATCTTCTCATTATCCTCATCACCAGCACTTGTCAAAGATAATCGCCTATAATCTAAACACTCACCATTCATATATCCAAGGCTCTCTTATATAAAGAGTTCTCATACCTCAATGCACTCGGCATACCACCTAACCTATACCACAAAATCTTTAGCTTAACCAAAACTTCAACTGTTCCATATTACCGCCAAAGCGACATAGTCCTCTATACATGCACCTATCTTGATACTCAGAACTCACGATCCGCAATTATTACACACACTCACAGTAGGTCCTCAAGTTCTCCCTTTTAATACCACAAACTCATCCACAACTTAACATGATACTAATTTCCAACACCCTATACTCACTGTCCCAATAAAAGATTATGAACCACTTGCAGCTTTCAGATCAGTACCACACATGTTCCACCATTCACTTTCCATTACTATGTCTACCAAAGCCTCATCTTAAAACAAGATCAAAATTATCAGAATAACCTCTCACAATCGTGTCCCAAAGAAAGAATATCGTTATACCATGCCGGCAACAGAAACATACACAACTCTCCTCCATATCATACTCTACCCTCACGCCTAAGCTGAAACTGGTAAGAAACATTAATAAACAGAACAACAGTCTATATGTCCAAACGAAACTTGCAAGAAACAGCAGTAAATAAAACAACTATTACTTGTACACACTTTTGAAAACTCGTATCATAATCATCCCGCCTACTCCACCACAACCGATGACGGCATCGCAACACCTCCACCAACAGCCGCACTGCAGCGCGAAATACCCGCATCACAACACAAAGTAACGTGTCCGGACCACCACCCGAGGCACAACAACCACATCAATAGACATCACAACCACATACAATTCCCATAAACACTGACTCAGCATAACTTTCCGGACAAGAAAACTTACTCAAGACTGCTTTACTAGATCACCACACAACATATTATATGGAATAAACAGACAAGAATCTCATGAATATCATCCATACATTTTTACCGAATAAACATATATCATGAATACACATACCAGTATAACTAGTCATGCCAGATCACCCAAACTATCATTTTTGAACATCATTCCACTAGATTACCGTACCCAACATGCATTACAGAACATTCAAATAATAATTTTATAACTATCACACCATACCACTTCTTGTGAGGTCAGAACCTCATACAAACATTTATACACATCATAGACCCGTAATCACATCCAACTAGTCAATCCTGATCACGTAAGTTACCACCTGGTAAAGGTTACCTCTCGCCCGAGCTTAACTCGCCCGAGCTTAACTCGTATGCCCCTGATAACACATTTTCCCATTCACATAACTATCACCCCCTGCCAAATATAACCATACAACTAATACTCAGCTACTAGCAACCGCCTCCTAAGATCACATCTTATACTTCCTCACAAACGTACATATCAATCCGGTCTCTACAAAATCAACCTCTTTAGATTGGTCATCTTTCCTATTTATCATCACTCTTAACCCTAGTGAGAACACCTTAACACTACCATCGTTCAGACATCAAACCTCTTACACTCACCTTTAAATATCAAAGTTCATTTCGTATCTTCGGTTAACATTCCAAATAACTAAAATCAAATTCACCAACAAAATTTACCTTAACATTCTTCCCAATACTATCCTTAATTTTATCGTCACCCAACTCACCACCAAGATCTCATATCCTGCAAATTCTTTACCCAGGTTTTTAGTTTCCTTAATTCCTAGAAACTCATGATTAACATGTCATCCTGGAACTCCTATATAACTGTTAACTCAAATCCTCATGATAGTATCATATATCTCGACGATTCCTTACTTTTATATCACATAACTCCGGTGAACATTCTCCTAGTTTACTCCCCTCATTCTTTTCTTTTCACACTCGACAAAGTCAATTACCATTTCATCTCCTTACTCCGTATACGTAACTCTCTGGTACTCCGGTTACCTTTTCGTTGCTCCAAAACTCAAGTTCCATTACTTTATATCGGTACTTTTTCACTCTTTCTTACCATGGGTCTTTTCTCATCATTCTACTCACTCACACTTGCCACTAATTATGAATCCCAAAAATCATCTCATACCGTTAACTGCCCAAGAAAATCACACATTAGTTTCACCTCTTGCTAATGCAAATTCCCAAACTCACTCGCTATCTGCAAATCCACATCGCTGCATAACTCAATCTAAGCTCTTTATACACCATTTCTTTCCATTTACCTATAACGACCTTTCCATTACATATATTCTTAATCAACCGAGTCATAACTACCTCCCTTCATAATCCTTTTAACATTTAAAGTTACCACCATTTACATCTCTCATTTCAATCTTTTCGTCCTCACATTCCGTAAACTTACATCACCCCTTGCGCACATTCACTTACCTTTACATTACTCAACACACAATCATATCACTCATCTCATCTCACGAAACATGCTCCATGCCTCAATCAGGTCATCAAAGTTCCTTTCCTTTTTCCACTATCTAGCAGAACCACATATTATGTCCTCTCACCGAACTCATACTCACCACAGGTGCCACTCCTTTCATCATAAGATTGGGTAACTTATGCATCAGGATCAATACATACGTAAAACAATGCATAAAGAAGCAAAATAACACCTTTGAATCAAATATAATAGGCAACGAAGTCAAAAGATATGCATATGACCCAAAACATGGGTCACTAGATCGAGTACAGGTCACTTGATCGAGTGAGTGACTTACTCGATCGAGTAGGTGAAGGTCAGAGACATGTATAACAAATTACCAGGGCTACTCGATCGAGTAACAAGAGGTGCACTCGATCGAGTGAAGGCCACTCGATCGAGTACCCTACGCATTTCTCAGCACCGTCCAATTTTCGTAAAACGGTCATAACTCACTCGTTTCTTGGCGGTTTTGGGCGTGTGCCCTATTGTTAGAATCGTAAGAGAACAAGCTATCACCTCCAATTGGAATCACATCAAAATCATTTATGAATCTCAAGTTATAACAGTTTAAAGACAACTTTGCTGTAATCAGACGACATAACTATTTGATTTTCTCTTTCAAACAACTTAAACATCAACTAGGTGAATAAAAGCGACTCGATACTTGTAAAACCACTATCCCTAACCACATGTTACTACCTACCAAAATCAAACAATAACATCTATCATGCTCATATAACATTCAACTTATTAATCATGTACTACCCGCATGCTTTAATTTTATAACTTTTCGTAACACAAAACATACCCATACATTACAAATCCTATTTCCATGTTACTAATGCAACAATATTACAAATCCACTTCGTCACCTAAACATATTCATAATCACAAAATTCATATTCTCATGCAATTGCCACTCCATCTTTTCTAATCAATTCTTCCCATTTCAACCACATTCTTCATCTAACAAATGCATATGACACAACAGTAGACAAGTATATGAACTTATTATTTAAGTTTACGCAAACAAAATTATCATATCACATCCCCTAATCAGATGTTACTAGTATAGACACATTATAAATCATTCATCCTGCAACATCATTATACATCACATATTATCATATATGAACTACTTCCTTTTTCCTCCACATCATTCATCATTCTCATATACTTTTCCACCAATTCCAAACAACATTGTAAACCAACTATCATGCAACATGCCTATTCACAACACTTTATCATTTACCACATTCCCATTCCACCACAATCATTTTGCAACATTTCTATACAACACATCATTCAACATACGTAATAGAACATCAGCAAACACATAGCGATCCCATGACACCCCATAGTGACCGGTTCAAAGTTGTAAGGCGAGTTCGCGACTTTAGGACGTCTCCCAAGTCTTTGCATTAGCTTCTACAACTTCTACCCGGGTTCATTTTAGTTTGACTCCCTATGTTCATTAGGTTCATTGGTTACAAGTTTCAGGATCGTCGCTCTGATACCACTTTGTGACACCCCCATACTCCAAGTGTCTTACAGGACCACTCAGGTATAGGAACGTCACCATCTCGGTTACCGGAGGCAATGAATATCATAAGACAACAAAGAAACGTACTTTAAAAGTAAATATAGTTTAAGTGATTACATGATCAAAACCAAAACTGATAAATCCAATACATCCAAATCCAAAAGTGTCTACTATCAAAACTGAACAACTAAGACACCGTCTGACACAGTGGAAGACTCTTCTAATACCAAGTGATGACTCATCCCAGCTAGCCCGAATGCATCGTATCAAGCCTGCTCGACAACTGCTCACCATCCCCGAATGGATCACCACAGTTTTACAAAACAAACAACGGGGTCAATACTAATTACACAATACAAACCATTATGGAACAAATGCCAAACAACTCAATCAACACATCAAAACCCCAGTCTCCATCACCAAACTCCACACAACTGACTACACACTAAAGTGTGTAGCCCTGCCAGAGTATCCATCGCAACAGATACTCCACACCGCCAGTGGGGGACCGCAGTCGTTCCCACCTAAGCCTCGCTCATCTCCATCGAGCGATAAACCCATGTTCATTAATGTGCACATCCCTTCTGTGGCGGGTTCCACAGAAGGCGAATCAAGGGCATGAAGCCACTCCCGCAAGTGGCTCTACTCAGCCAGGGACGCACCCCGAAGATCACAGACAGATACAACAACAATCAACGATATTAATCAACAACCGTCACAAACACCAGCAATGTGACAAATCAACAATAGTTATACAACCACCACACACATCATGTAATTAATACCGAGTAGGGAAACCCTACCTGGAAAGCAATCACAGAATCAGACGATCTAGCAGCTGTCTCAAAATCTCTCCTCTACCAATCCTCCTCCTATACATACATGCATACAATTACTACCTTAACCACATAATCATAAAAACCCCCAAATCACCCAATTAGGGTTTAACCAACATTAAAAAAACAATATAAAAAAGATATGTAGAACTTACCCACGACACAAGGATCACAACGGTGTAAATAATGATGAAATCTGACACCTCTAGCTCCGGGATTTGCTAATGATGCGATGACAAACAAACTACGTAACTCCTTTTCTCTTCACTTAGGTTTTAGAATAGATAAAATAAACTAATAAAAGTGACGGATAACCTTTTATACTTATCTCGCATCATTAACAAAACCCGTCAAACTCAGCCCGTAAAACTCACTTACTCGATCGAGTAAGTCATTTACTCTATCGAGTGACTCTTACTCGATCGAGTGTCAAACTTACTCGATCGATTACCCATCAGGCAGACTACTGTTTTGCATAAAAAGATACTTACTCGACAGAGTAAGCCCCACTCGATAGAGTACCCTAAGACACATAAAACTGTAGTATTACAGTAAACTAAACTAATGACAATTGAAATGATGAATATAATGAAAATAGGAATAGAATTACCTTGAAATGGAAATGGAAATGGAATTGAAGAACAATGCAAATATAAATAAATTGAATATAACTTGAAATGGAAATTGTAATATAAATTGAAATGCTTAAAGGAAATTGTTTATAGTAAATCTAATCTAAACTAAACTAAGAACATGAAAGTAGTGTAGAAAATACTAAGAAAAATGGTGTGTAAAGCTGTGTAAGAAGTGTCGACCAAAGCTTCTATTTATAGGGGAACAAAGGAGTAACGTTCGGGCATAGAGGGGGCTAACCTCGATCGGGGCCACCAACCTTGATCGGGGTCGTGATGTTTCTAGCTTTTCCTCTTTAATCCGCACTTAATTGCTCAAGAATCCTATGCTCATGCTTAAATGCCTTGTTAATTCTCCGTAAATACCTTGACTAAATCCCTTTGTGGAATCCAATTTTGGCATCCAATGATCTTGATTTATATTTGGAGCTCCATTTAGCAAATCCATTAACCCAACTTGTTTTCTTGATGGCTTGGGATTAATTTCTTCCCAAAATGCCCTTGTATGATTATCACTTGCTTCCACTTAGTTTAGTGATCCTTGGTGCTTGCTGATGTGATAGGAAAAAGCCTCTAAATGCTTAGATTTCTACAAATTGTAACAAATACAAGCAATATTCCTAGAACACAGAATTAGCTCACAAATACACTAATTAAAGCATAAAATAACAATTAAATCCGAGCTAATTAGGGAGTAAAACTATATAAATATTGGACACATCACAAAGTCTAAAGTCCTCACAAACAAATGGTTGTTATCAACGAAATTTGCGCCAAAATTCTCCCACCATTCCTGTTTCATGCAATTTGGATAATAGTTCGACAATAAAAATTAAACATAAATTAAATAAATTACGTTAAACAGTAGCGAAAAAAATCGAGTTGTTTATCCAATCACGGAATAAAAGTTGATACTCAACATTCAACCCATTGTTGAACATTGCGTATCAACGTTAAACCCATGGCCAAATGTTGATACTCAACGTTGGACCATGGCTGAACATCGAGTATCAGCGTTTGGGTATCAACACACCCCATGGTTGAACGTTGGTACTCAGTGTTCAGGTTAGGTGGCACCAAAACGGATACGGAACACGGGCACGACACGGACACGTGACACAGCTCCCTATGAAATTTAGGACACGACAGACGTTATTTAAATTTAACAAAATATAAACGTCCGGATTTTCTTTTATAAATGTATTTGATATTAAATTTAAACAAGTGATGATAAAACTTATAACTCATTCTCATTTTCCACCTAAACCCATCTTCTAATCAAGCTATTTCGACAACTTATTTCTAGTCTAAATAACATCATTCACTCCAAATGATGTATCATGGATACACGTCGGGCACGTGCCCATATAAATGAAGAAAGTTAGATATGGCTTTATAGGCGTGTGTCTGACGAGTGTCGGTGTCTGACACGGCACGACTGGTTAAGAGAAGTGTCGTGCTACCTAGTGTTCAGGCATGGATTGAATGTTGATATTCATTTTTTGTCCATGGGTTGGATGATTTCGTATGTCCGCAAAATTCGGCAATGTTTAGTCCAATTTACTTATAACGTGACATAATTCAAGTAACGAATAGAATAAACGGTTTAGAATTTTTTTTACGAAATTAACAATGCGATTAATTTGTTAACTTAACTGTGATTCGGGTTCCATCATGCCAATCGAAATTCTTAATTGTTTTTTTTTTTATAATTTACTTGGTTTAGGAGATTTGAGAGTAAAAAAGTGTAAAGAAAAAAAGTCACTCATCATATCATCTTTTATTTGGTGGAATGCGTGGTTCCATAAAAATGACATTATTTTTAATGATGTTCATTTTAATATAGCAAACTTATTCTTTTATGTAAACAATCCTGATAAAGACATGTCAGTTAGAAATACTATTAGTAAGGAAGAATTTGGTGGGAGAAACCTAAAAATGGGTTTCTAAAGCTAAATTTTGACGGATAAAAAATAGATGGCAATAAAGCTGCTCTAGGATATGTTATAAGAGATCATAATGGTAAAGTCGTTTTGCTAGGAGCAAAAAAATTATGGATCTAATAGTATTCTTGTTCATGAAGCTCTCGCTTTAAAAGAAGGCATTTTAGCAACTAAATACTTAGGAATCTCGAAGTTAATTGCTGAAGGTGATAATTTATATGTTATCAACTCAATCCGTAGTACTTGACAAATTCCTTGGGAAATTTCTAGTATTATCAAGGATGTAAAATTAGATATTCAGTTATTTGATAAAGTAATAATTAAACATTGCTTTCGTGAAGCCAACAAAGTTGCCGACTTTATGGATTCTATTGGACATTCATTTCCAACTCTTTCGAGGTGGTTTGAAAGTCGGTGGCTTCAACTTACCTCTATCATTCGAAAGGATGAGATAAGTTGGTCCTACCTTAGAGGATCAATCTAGTTTTATTACCTCATAAAAAAAATAGTTATATCTTTTGGAATGAAAATGGGGGAAAGTGGTAATTAGACCCCTTTACTTTGGTGGATTGTGAAATTTACCCCCTTAAGTTTTAATTGGAGTAATTGACCCCCTTAACTTTCCCAAAATGTGAAATTAAGCCCTTTTATATTTTTCCGACCAATATCTCACCGGATTTTCATTTCTCCTATTTTTATGCCAATACATTTTAATTACTCCGTATTTGTTTCTCAACCAATTCATTGATCAATCTTTACTACCTAATAGAATTTTACCTTGTAAGTTAAAACTTCCATTTAATTTTGTTCAAATCTCATGAACATAAATGTTATTATACTAGACAAGAAGGAAATGGTGAAAATCAGAAATCCCCCCTACTACTAAGAGAATAAAAATTCTCTTAATTTTCCCGCCTAAAGAGACTTCTTCTTAAGTGGGCCTATTTTTCTGGATACCACTAACACAATAAGATTTGATGGATTGTAAATTCTGGACCTTATACGTAGCCCACTTTTTCTATCTCATCTATGAAAGTAAAAGTTATTAATATCCCATAATTTTGGACTCTACATGTCATATTATAAGCTAGATGAGTGAACTTGATTTCGTATAAATTTAAATTTATATTATATTTATATGTTACCTCTTTTGTAAGAAATCATCAGTAGTTATTTATTATGTAAATTTTTGTCTTAGTAATATGGACTATTTTTTGAAGGATGTAAAAACACTTGTGTATTTTCTATTAGAAATAAAAAAAGTGAAAACATTATTTTAATAATTCGTAAATCGTCTTTTTCGACGCGAGGAATAGTTTTTACTGCTTTTCGTTTTAAGGTCAATACGCATTTTAATAAAATTATACAACTAACTTAATAATTGTACTATTAATGTCATAAATTAGTTGCATGTAATGGTATAAAATTATTATGTTATTTTTAATAGTAAAAAAAATAACTTAACTTAAAATGTCTTCTTATGGTAGTAAACTTTTTTTTCAACCTCTTATTAAGTATTATATTTAGTAGATTATAACATTAAATTAAAATTATACTTTATTTATGCAAATAATTTAATTGATAATATCTCTTTATAAAATGAATCTAAAAATTACCGTGCTATAGCACGGGAACTACACTAGTTGATTAACAAGAAGTCATTATTGATTTATTTGTTTGTTATTGATGTATACATCAAAGCTTGGAAGGAGAATAATTGTTCTTAATTTATCCAAATTTTATTAATCTTAAAAGAACAGATGCATAAAAGAAGTAGATGAATAAATTGTAAAAAAGGAGATTGGTGGCACACTACCAAAAATTAGAACTTTGAAGAATAGAATTGATGTACTACAATTCATTAATATTGTGAAATACAAAGCAAAATTACGGAGTATGTCATGTATTTTAACTTTTTATGGAGAAAATGGTCATATATGTAAATGAGATATTGACGAGAAAATGAAATTCCGGTGAGATATTGGTCGGAAAATACAAAAGGGTTTAATTTCACATTTCGGAAAAGTTAAGGGGGTCAATTACTCTAATTAAAACTTAAGAGGCTAAATTTCACTATTCATCAAAGTAAAGGGGTCTAATTACCACTTCCCCGAAATGGGGGAAAGTCTAGTCGTAGTCATATAAAGTCAACCCCGTTAATAAGTTTGGGCGGCAAAAGTAGGCGTAATAGTTTTGTATATAAACATAACAGATCCCGCAGTCTTTCAGAAAAAAAAAAAAAAACAAAATCATGGGCGACATAACCACCACAGCCGCCGACATAACCACCACAGCCACCGACAACTCGACATCAGCGTCAACATCGACCACTGCCAACGACAACTCGGCATCAGCGTCAACATCATGGACAGCAGAAGTAAGGCGGTCGTGGGGTGACGTAGCCGATGAGGAAGACGAAGAGCTTTCTAAGTCCGCCCTCGCTGCCGACCAAGTAGTTCCTGATGTCGAACAACTCTCTATTAATGACCGCACTGATTTAGATGATCCTCATGATTCCAATATCCATGCGGTATTCTTCAATTCTCGGCTTTTCCATCTCGTTTACCTTTTTCCATTCATAATTCGCCCCCTAATTAGTCATAGGGTTGATAGGGTTGTGTAGGCGTAGATGGTTTTGTGCGAAGCTGAACTACTTTTAGATGTGAATTCAATTTGGGACAGTTAAGAGCATCCACATTGAAGAGGATGTACTATCCTCTTAGCACTCTCTTTCATCTAAGAGGATGTCCTCTTCAATGTGGGTAGCATCCTCTAGAGGATGTTTTTATCTTGGCCCTTGTGCCAAATAAGAAATAAAAAATGGAAGTGGGTCTACTTTAAAGGTGAAAGAGGAGAGGAAGATAACATCCTCTTTGATGTGGGCAAAAATAGAGGAAGAGGAATAAGATAGTGGAAAGTGGGGTAGATAAAAGAGGGTATGATGTGTCAAAAATATAGAATGAAAGAGAGGAAATAAGGGGATCAAACTATCCTCTTCAATGTACATGCTCAGAGGTTTTGAGGATGCTCCGGCACAATAACAAAACTTTAATACTCGCCATAATTATTGTTGGTGAGACACTGCCCAGGCGAACAACTTTTAGATATTAATTCGATTTGGGACAATTAAAAAGAGTTTTGGAGGATGCTACAAGTATAATTAGATAGGTTTGAGAATGATGTTAGCGTTTTTGATGTTAGGAAACTACAGGAGATACTCCGTACACTTCAGCAAAGAAATTCGAGGATCTGAATTTGTCGGAGGATTTGCTTAAGGGCTTGTACGTAGAGATGAGATTTGAGAGGCCAAGTAAAATTCAAGCTATTACTTTGCCTATGATTTTAACACCTCCATATAAAAATTTGATCGCTCAAGCTCATAATGGATCTGGGAAAACCACTTGTTTTGTTCTTGGGATGTTGAGCCGTATTGATCCTAACTTGAATGCTCCTCAAGCGCTTTGCATTTGCCCTACTCGAGAATTGGCCGTTCAGGTAGCCCACCAATTCTATCTTTACGAATTTATCAGAATCTGCTGCGATATTTCTCACCCTCAAAATTACTGTTGGTGAACGGTGTTTTCTTTTTTTTGCGTTTGTGTTTGCAGAACATGGAGGTGCTCACGAGAATGGGCAGGTATACTGGGATAACTGCAGAACGAGCTCTCCCAGACGATCGTGACAACCTAGCTCATACTCCTATTAGCAAGCGACCCCCTCTGACAACCCAAGTGATAATTGGGACCACTGGTACTATTAAGAAGTGGGTTTCCAATAAAAAGTTGTCTCTGCGTTCCATGAAAATCCTTGTTTTTGATGAGGCCGATCACATGTTAGCTCAGGTAACCAATACGTGCTGATTCTCTAACCAAAATTTCAAATTCTATTCTTGTTTTTTCCTTCTAAACTATTGTCAATAACCCAATCATGACTTCATGAGTGTACTCGTTATCTGTTATCTTCATTTCGAACTGACTTCTGGTGACTGATTTCTATTTTTGGTTTAGCTTCTGAGTATTTTATGGAGTGGTTGTAAATCTGTAATACAATGATTCATAATTTTTTTTATATTTTTGGCGCCTTGAAAAGTTGATTCCCATTTCCCCACTTTTGCACTGCGTTTGTATGAAATCTTCAATGCATACATTTTATTTCATTTTTATATTGTCTCTCCTAAAAAAAGAAATAAGGAAAGAAGGGTACTCCTGCTGCCGAATTGTCGGAGAATTTTGAAATTTGCGAGGAAAACTCTCTTTTTGTGCTCTTTATAGCTATCCATGATAGATGAACTCTGATTTCAAAGAAGCTAAATAGGCAACAGTCTTTCGACTCTATTCTTATGGTGGATGTATTTTCTTACTTATAAAATGCTAGATAAGCCGTTAGATCCTGGTTTAATACAGGGGATTTCTGTATATGGTGAACATGATGTCTTTTAGATTACTAAAGGGCAGCCCGGTGCACGATGGCGTCCCCGCTAGGCGAGGGTCTGGGGAAGGGTCCCACCACAAGGGTGTAATTGGGGCAAGCCTTCCCTTGCCAGCAAGAGGCCGCTCCAAGGACTTGAACCCGTGACCTCACGGTCACAAAGCAACACCTTAACCGGTGCGCCAAGGCTCCCCTTCGGCTTTTAGATTGCTGTTATAAATAAATGCCGTTGCTTTTCAGGACGGCTTCAAGGATGATTCAATGAGGATTATGAAGGAAATGGAGAAAGTTGGTGCAAACTGTCAGGTTTGTAGATCCTTTTTAAGCTTAGATTCCTCCTGATGTTGGCAATTTTATAACCTGTGTTCCTCTTAGATTGAGTATTTAAGTCTTGTCTTCTTTTCTTAAGTTTTTTCTCTTTTACTACTGGCGTTGAGCTCATTTTGAAACGCTCTTATCACTTTCTGCTTTTCTTTACTGATTTTGCCTGAACTATGGAACCTCTTTAAGTGGGCAAAGTGGGCGTCAAACCATTTGTCTGTACGCTGTCATTTTAGCTTATATGTTATTGGCTGACTTTTTATGTTCTTTTTTGTTTCATTCTTCTCATGTTTTCCAATAATTGTTCCAGGTGCTCCTATTTTCAGCCACCTTCAATGAAGAGGTGAAGAACTTTGTAACAAAGACAATCCAAGGTTACAATCAGCTTTTTGTCAAGAAGGAAGAGTTGTCACTGGATTCGGTGAAGCAGTATAAGGTTTCCTGCCCTGATGAGTTGGCTAAAGTTCAAGTTATTAAAGACAAAATTTTGGAATTGGGGCAAAAACTGGGGCAGACCATTATATTTGTCCGCACAAGAGCTAGTGCAGGGAGCCTTCATAAGGCGCTTGTTGATTTGGGTTATGAAGTAACTACAATCCAAGGTGCCCTAAACAATGAAGACAGAGACAAAATTGTCAAGGAGTTCAAAGATGGGTTAACTAAAGTCCTGATATCAACGGATGTTTTAGCAAGAGGCTTTGACCAATCACAGGTGATTGGTGGTCTTCTTTTCTTCCGTCTTTTTTATCGGCTGTGCTTGCACTGTGATTCGGTTGCTCACTTGGTTTAATGTGTAGGTCAATTTGGTGGTCAACTATGATCTACCTGTGAAGTATCGTCAGTGGTTAGAGCCTGACTATGAGGTATATTTGCATAGAGTTGGACGGGCAGGACGGTTTGGGCGTAAAGGTATGTTTATGTATATGCATCGTGATACTTATGTTGAACTTGTGACTCGGTTAAAGCAAGTATTTCATGTCGATTGTGCACATAGAGCCTACTCTATATTAGCAGTATATTTCGTCTTGTTGATTAGTCTTCTATTTATTATAGTAGCAAATCCCTATGAGAATATGGGCTCACAATTGGTAGCCAT
The DNA here is from genome assembly GCF_048544455.1 of Silene latifolia. NCBI lineage: Eukaryota > Viridiplantae > Streptophyta > Magnoliopsida > Caryophyllales > Caryophyllaceae > Silene > Silene latifolia. The sequence goes on along the minus strand of NC_133532.1, from coordinate 47,231,654 downwards.
GGCTTGAACTTGGTCATTGCATCATAAATGCACCACTCTACAATTTTTTGTGGTAACCTTCAAAATCGTTGTAGTTCGTTCGGGGTGCGGTTTAGTGATCCAATTCTAATATCATGTTTGGCATAACCAGTGGCTTATTCAGAAAGTCTGTTTTACAAAAAATGGATAGATATCGGGTGCATTTATTCTAAAGGTATGTAAATGTAGCGGTATATTATGCATATGTTGGAGTAGTTTCCCTTTTCCCCTCGCTATCGCATTATTTTGCAAAGCTGGCTTACTTTTCTTCACTTTCTGGCATTCTGCACTAGCTCTTTTTCAGTAGGTGTAAGTAAAATTGCGACAGAGATAGTAGTGAACAATTCATTTGAAGTGGGTAAGTGATCATTTGTTCATATGGTGGAAAGTTTTCTGACATCTTCGTTCATTTGGATTTTGGAATCACTACATTTGTGATCTGTATATTCCATAAGTTATAGCTGGGTTTGCGGAACGGATTGAGGTATTCTATCATGGGTTTAGTCCTCTAGATAAAATCTATTTATCATCCTTTATCAAGAGCAGATCGCATATCCAGCGAGGCGTGTTAAGATTAGGCAACCTTGATGGATAATAGGAAGGGTAAAAAGGCAAGTTGCTATTTTTAAAGCAATTGGATGAGCGAATATTTCATTTTTGCTAGGAAATGTAGTGAAAAGGAAATGTAGGTGATCCGACGCAGCTAAGACTTTGTTTTAGACTTTAGTTGTTGGACAGTCAAATTTTAGGTCTCACATCTCAATATATTTTTACTATTGGGGTCGGATTTTAACATATGCAGATGTTTAGTATGTTGATTCTTTGGCTGATATCTGTTGTATGTTTGCAGGAGCTGTATTTAATTTGGTATGTGATGACAGAGACAAAACGTTGATGGAGAAGATTGAGCAGTATTTCGGAACTACAATAGCTCAGGTAATCATGGATATCATATTGATTTTTTTTTTTTCCGGGGCTTTAGAGTATAAGGGGAATAAGCTGAACTTTCTCAAGTAAAATCAACTGTTAATTCTACTCTGCGACCTCCTTCTGCAATAAGACCACTTAAATCTCTTGTATAAATAGACATTAACTTGGTGACTCAATGAGGTCTTAGGCTCTTAGCTTAATAGTAGCGATGAAGAGTAGCAGAACTTTCGTATATGGTATTGTCTTGAAGTCATCACCTCTCCTAGTTGCTGATTTATCTGTCTGGTTTCTGCTCGATATTGTTTAATTTTGGAGTTCCTATGTATTTCAGGTACCATCATATGAGAGTGATAAAGATTTTGAAGCTGCTCTTAATGAAGCGGGTCTGCTATAATTTGCTAGAGATTTGCCTAGATCTTTGGGATTTTTTGTGTAAGTTTTGAGTAGTGGTAATTATTGGAGAGGGAATGGGAATATTTGTTTCAGAAATAATAGGATTGGATATTGGTAATGTAGTGGTAGATGTATTTGTGAAGGAATTTGTGTTATTTGAAGAGAGATTATTATTATGGACAGTATTATTTGGAATGGAAGGGCTAATATTATTTGGTGATCTGCTAGATTCAGGTGAAGTTGTAACATCATTTAACAATAGCTCATCAGCTGCTGCAGGACCAACATCTGCAAGATGCTGCAGTTGACCTGGTTTATCAACAAACTCAGGTGTCACTGAAGAGTGGTAACCAGGCTGATAAGGAAAGATACCTTCCTTGAATATCACATCCCTGCTGAGGATGATTTTGTGATTGTCCAGGTCATATAGCCGGTATCCCATTTGGCCAAAGGGATAACCCAACATAATGCATCTAAGTGCCCTGTGATCCAACTTGTCAGGACTTTTATGAAATGCATAGCATAAGCACCCTATGATCCTCAGGTGTGCATAATCTGGTACCTTGCCAAACAAGGACTCATATGGTGTCTTCCATTGTAAAATTGCCGTGGGCATGAGATTAATCAAATGGGTGGCAGCCAGGATGAGCTCTCCCCAAAATTTCTTTGGTAAATGACCTTGTATCCTTAATGCCCTTGCAGTTTCTAGCAAGTGACGATGCTTTCTTTCAACCTTCCCATTCTGTTGTGGGTTACCAGGGATGGATTTTTGGTGCACTATACCATTAGCAGATAACAATTGATGGCACTCATACTGAAATATTTCACTGCCATTATCACTTCTAATAGTTTTGATGGTAGTACCAAATTGATTCTTAACATAAGCAATGAAATGAAGAAGAGTGTCTGCAAGTGTTGTTTTGTTCTTCAACAAAATAGTCCAAGTAATTCTAGTGTAGTCATCTACAATGGTGAAAAAATAAGAGTGACCTCCTAAAGACTTTTCTATACGGCCCCCATAAATCCACATGCAACAACTCAAAAGGAAATTTAGTAACAGTAGTACTTATAGGAAAGGGAGATTTATGATGCTTAACAAGCACACATGTCTCACAATGAAAATCCTTCTTATTATGAGTAGAGCCAGGCAATACATGCTGAATGGCATTCAAAGAAGAGTGTCCTAGCCTACTATGCAATAACAGTACACTGTCACATTTAACAGCAGACAAAACTGCATTATTACACTTATTTGAGACTACATCTAGATGTCTTGATCTTGTATGTAACTGGTATATGCCAGCATTTCTCCAACCAGTACATAGCACCTCCTCAGTGGAAGGGTCCTGAATTATGCAACTAGTGGAAATGAAATTAGCATGGAGATTTTGAGAAGATAATAGTCTTCCTAATGATAGCAAATTATGTCTAAAATCAGGAAGATAGAACACATCAGAAATCTTGAGTTTATCAGTTAACTGAATGTCTCCTATGTATTTGACTAACTTTACTTGTCCATCTGGCAAAGTAATAGCAATAGACTTGTCCAATTGCCTATGATTCAGAAATTGACCAAAATCATAGGTCATATGATGAGACGCACCAGAATCTATAATCCATGTATGATCAGATATATGAGTGTTATGCAAAACAGTAGATGCTAGGGATATACCAGCAAAGTTAGCTACAGGAGTATTATTAGCACTTTGTTTCTGCATTTTGAACACCTTCTTGGCAACAGCTTGAACAAACGCTGGATCAGGAGTGTTGACAGCAGTATGAGGAGTCTGGGGATCAGATGCTGCAATCTCACAAGGTGTATCATCCTCATACTCATACTGAACTTCTTCAACATGAGCAGCATATCCTCGTCCACCAGTAGACATGTGAGGAGGTCCAGATGACCTTCCCCTACCCCTGCCTCTTCCTTGAGAGCCAAACCAACAATATGCGAGTGTGTGACCATACTTTTGACATCGCTCACAAAAATAAACGACCTTCTGCTTCTTGCCATCCCTACGCCAAACATTAGAATTATCCCGACTTGCTGCATTCTGAGAAGGAGTAGGAGCAGAAGTGCCTGAAGAGGAGGCCTGGAATTGCTTAGCAGGAGTATGTGTAGCAGCAAGAGCTACTGCATCAGAGTCAATCTTAGAATCAACTTCCGTAATCTGTTTTTGCATCTCAACTTGATTCACTTTTGCAAAAGCCTGATTAACAGAAGGTAAAGGATCCAAAGCAAGAATATGACCACGAATTTGATCATACTTGTTATCAAGTCCCATGAGGAAATCAATCAGATTGTTCTTATTATCGCGTGCAACAATCCGCTTCAGCAATTGACAGGTGCACGCAACAATAGCATTGCAGGTACAATCGGTAAAGGATCCATGGATCAAGGTCCTCCCAAACAGACTTCAACTTAGCATAATACTCGGCAACAGAATCGTTACCTTGAGAAATCTGTGTCATCTCCTTGCGAAGCTTGTACAAATGAGGTGCATTTGATTGATTATATCGTTCATTCAACTCCTCTCAAAGCTGCTTCGAAGAAGTGACGTAATTGAAAGTGCGAGAAATCTTCTCACTTAAGGAAAATTGAATCCATCTCATGACAGTGTAATCTGTCCGAATCCAGTCAGCATGAGTATTACTGGTTTCAGCAGGTTCAGGACAACCGCCATTAATGAAACCGAGTTTATTCTTGGAAATGAGTGCAATGCCATGCGCATATTCCTGGACCAGTGTAAGAAATTTTGGCCATCAAAAACATGAGGAACAAGCTGTGTGAGTGATTGATCTCCAGTAGTGAGATGTAAAGGATTTTTGTATACGGATTCTGACGCAGCAGGCATCTTTGATTGTAAAACAATGAGCACAGCGGAATGATTGATTATAAAAAACGAATGTTGAATCAAAGAAAAGAATCAAAAAAATTGAGGAATTCGATCGAAAAATGAGAAAAATTGATGTGTTTTGGTGTTTTTGTGATGAATAAAGGAAATGAAATGTAAACAAATCAAGGAAACTGAAGCTGATTGAGCAAAAATGAAAATCGCAGAATCAATCACCTAGCGTCGGATACCATGATAAAACTATGAATCTTCATTAATGGTGTCTTAGAGCTTCAGCTCAACACACAGACAAAATTAATTTGGTATATTATTGAATGATGAATGGAGTCAGTTACATGTCTATATATACAAGAGTTTGTTAGGGAGTCTAACTAATTTTGTTAGAGTCTAACTAATTCTGTTAGAGTCATTTCTCCAACATGGACATATTCAGAAGTTTCTTTCACGTCAGATGAAGATTCCAAAGGTTACTGCTATGCTACTCAGTAGTGAAGATCGGTCTCAAGAGTGGAAGGATACTCCTACACAATCTTTGTCCCATCCTATATTTTCTGCTTAATTTCGACAGTCATATTACGTAGGGACTACCGTTCTCATTTTGGCAAGTTGCGACAAAATCAACTCTTGTTTCAGAGAATTTTCGCAAGACATTTGGTCGTTTGCGACAATCTATACTGACTAGAAGACCAGCGTCAATTATCATGTGTATTATGGTTAGTGAAGTATGATTGAAATACGGGCGTGTCCCGGTTTATTTTCTTGTTTTGATGACTGCGTCCTGACTTGCTTTTTTACAATGTAAACTAGGTTTGAAACCCGTGGAAACCACGGGATCGTTAATAATTTATTGTTTTAATCGACTTAAAGATTATGGAATATGAATTGTTTTCTTAACCAACAAATACTTAAGCGTTAGTTTAATTTCTCTTTATTTATTGAATGAAACAGAGTTTTTAGACCTCTAATTATAGATAGGATTTTAAAGCCCCGCGTGGCAACTTCATAGTAAATAGCTTCATACTTGACCAATAAAAAGTTGATCAAGGTAACATTTTAAAATTATTGTGTAGGTGTTGTAAGTACGTACTAAATTTTCAGTACCTAACAGCGGCTATACTTCTTGTATATTACAACAATTTTATATTCCCTCAAATTCAATGAATTTTATATTATTTAAAATTCTCTGTTATATTTTAAAAATATGTAGAATACCCTGCAACATCAAATAATTAAAAATCAAATATTTGTTTCCCAAATTATTCCGAGTATGTTGTACGATTAAATTTATGGAAAACAGAAAGAGTAAAGTAAAAGAATATAACTTTAGAATTTCGAACAATTATTAGTATAAATGAGCAAAATTAATTATGCATCTTATGAATGACACAAGTAACAATTATTTACGTATATAAAATATGTTACATAGTTGCTTTCACTTTGTTCAGCCAAAGTTGTAAATAAATAAACATTGTTATACTTTGTAAAAATTATTAGTTACAACTCTAAAATATCTCCTTAAACTATATTGGCAAAAATGTCTAAGCTTATTGACTTACTCGCATAATCTTTTACATAGTTTGAGTTATTTGGTTTGTGACCCATTGACCTCTCGACCAAAAATTAAGGAAAAAAATGTGTTATATGCAAAATTATTGCAGCTAAGTTAACATGGGTGTCACAAAACGTTTGGCAATAAATCTTCCAAGAATTGTGTTATGCAAGCCTAGATTTGCGGTCGTACTAAGTCTGATGACAGTAAGGACTCGTAAGAAAAAAAAAATTTGTTAATTAATACATATATTGCATCGTCAGAGTATATTTTCCACAATTTTGTAAACGTTTACCACGGATTATTAGTATTATGCCACGAATATTGCTATGTTTATTGTAATGTTTTATGTCGCTTCATTGAAGAAGTACCTACCAAAAAACTAAAAGTCAATCAAACTATAATAATAAATTGAAAATTAAAAATTTTATTTAATTCTTTAGAATGATTTATAATTAAAATATGAATACAAAATATATTATGGCTACATAATTGAATGCCGAGAAACTCAAGAGGTGAATTAAATAAGAAAAAATGTTAATGAAAATGGTGAGGGTTAAGCAATATGAAGAGTTTTAATCAATTTATTAACATACTTTATTATAAAAATTAATTAAATAGGAAAAAGTATTAATTAATTTGGTAGGTGTTAAGTATTATGAAGAGTTTTAATCAATTTTTTAACATGTTTTATTAAAAAAAATGAATAAAATCTCAAAGGTGTTATAAGGTAGAGAAATTGAAACATTGTGGTAATGCAAGAGATTATAATTGTAGACAAAACTATGACAATGTGTATAGGTAGTATAAATAAGAAGAGGAAAGCTAAAAAAATCATCATTTAAGAAAAAGAATTAGATGTTAAATTATTATGTAGAATGAATTAATTATTAATTAGTAATTAGTAATATATCTATAAAGATGAGAGGAATCTAAAAAGTTTATTATTAATATTTACATTCTATTGTACAACTTAAATTTTATTTTATTTTTTTTAATTACATGCATGTGACACATGAAAATTCAAGATGGCTTTTGAAAGGAGAGGTGGCTTAGTGAAATGCTTAGTTTTATTTTTTTTATAATATTGTATAGATTTACCATGTTACGTTAAAATTTGCCGTTTTAGGTACCTTTAAATTATATTGTAAATACTTATTTATAAATTAATGAATTAAATCAATGTTAATTAACTATAAATTGATAATCCATGTCACATTAAAATTTGTCACGTCACATTATAATTTGTCAAATATAATAAAATTTCACGGTATTTTTTAAATAAATTGTGCAAACGACAATGGGTAACTACCCGTCTTAATAAACTTGACAAATGGACAATGGTACAAACAACACATTTTATATGTGTGTGTGTGCGCAACAGAAAATTTCATACGGTAAGGTATCAAAGACATAGCACGTTATCATATGAAAATAATATAAACTAAATTAATTGAAAGATGTAGCATGCATACCAATAATTGAACATTATCTAAGAGCAAAATAAGTCGTTGAACATGATTAGATAAAACTTTATGAGTGAGTCTTGTAATTTAGATTGAAGTCTATGATTGAATCACGTAAATTTGGATATATTCTAAAATAAAGAACTAAGAATTATCTAGTAACATCCATTCTATAGACAAAATATCATAATAATAATTTTATTATATGGATATAAAAAAAGTAGAAATGATTCAAACGGTCTCTACTCCATAAAATATGAATTGAGCTTTCATTTCAAATAAATCTACAGAAGATATTCCCACAATCGACATCCAAAAGGTTCATAAACATTGTTAAATTCCTTATTGTTAGTACAAGAATTTCGTCGAAATCTTAATAAACTTGAGTAAATGATCCTATGTAGAAACAAAATTAGTAATAAAGATTATAAAAGAATTTATTTCAAAAAACATATAAACTAAAAAACATACGGAGTATAATTTAGAAACCATACTATTTAGTATTTATCTGAAGGTGCATGACCGCTTCCTTTTCGTACATGCCTTAATAATGGTACATATCAAATGAAAAGGAAAAAAATATATGTTAGAGATGATTAAACATATGAATAAAAAAAATATCAATTTAAGTAGGTTGATCAAGAAAGTATAATAGCACAAATACACAACATTATATATTTGATAACAAATTAATGGTTAAACACCATCAATCACCTTAAAAAAAGTAGTAACATAAATGATATAAAAAAGCACTTAGAAAGACAAATAGTGGGAATTGGGGAAAAAATGAATTGGAAAAGCAAATGACATAATTGAAAAGATTAATTTCATGATGGTTTAAAAACTAAATTGTGGAATTCTAAAAGGTTTTTAATTCAATTTTCTAAATTTATTTTACCATTAATTATGAGAGTAAGTTTTGATTGTGGAATTGAAAACATAAGCTATTTATTTAATTTTTTTATGTATTAACAATGCCATATAGAGTAAAATGACATTCAAGCTGCCTTTTTAATTATATTGTAAATTGTAAATATTAATTTATTCCATGATGGTTCAAAAAAGTAAATTGTGAAATTTTAAAAGGTTTTTCATTCAATTTTCTAAATTTATTTTACCATTAATTATGAGAGTAAGTTTTGATTGTGGAATTGAAAAAATAAGATACTTATTGAAGTTTTTTATGTTTGTTAGCAATGTCATATGGAGTAAAAATTACACTCAAGTTGTCTTTTTGATTATATTGTATAGATAGATAGATAGATAGATAGATAGATAGATAGATAGATAGATAGATAAATTATGAAGCATATAAGTGGATTTGTAGCATCACTTTTCTAATTTTTTAATTAATCATATCATATATTTAATAATAATAATAATAATAATAATAATAATAATAATGTCATATGGAGTATTTAATAAATATATATAATTTAAGAATAATAATAATAATGTCACATTAATTTGTCATGTCACATGCCACGTCACAATTTAATTTGCCATGTCACATTTGCCACGTCACAATTAATTTGCCATGTCACATTAGCCTTTTAATTATATTTTATAGATTTGTATTTATCGCATTGTCGACTGGGTGTCTTCTTTGACCCTGAACTAGTTTACTCTTTATCTTTCTCTAAAATAGTCAAAATGTACAAACCCAGTATATGAGGTGCCCTGCCCGTTTCCATAGCCATCCGTCACGCAAACACTTCAATCGGAGCATTCGACACTCAGCCTCCATTAGAAGGTGTTTCTAAAGATTCACGAGATAGGGTTAATGATTTTACTTTCCTTAAGAGAGTAAAAGTGTCAACTCAAAGGAACCAAATGTATAAACTATCTGTCCTACATATATATGCCGCCAAAAGCTGAGCTAGGTATCTATCTCAAGAGTCAAGACCCTTGAGGTAAATTTCTGTACAAGAGTCAAACTTGTACCGGAATTCATATTGATAGTTGTCGTTAAAAGTGGTTACTTTTACGTATATAATGACCACTTTGAAAAACTTTATATTTTAGTCATTAAAAGTGGTCCCTATTTAAGCAAAAGTGATCAATATTCGTCAAAAAGTGGTCACTTTCACTTGGTTACAAGTATGAGCTTCGTACAAGAGAATTTTAGACAATTGCTTGATGGCGACTACGTTAATCAGAAATTGCTCGTTTTCAGACCTTTATTGAGACGAAACCGGCCGAACTAAAACGATTATGTCATTACAAAGTACACATAAGCATGATATTAAAATTAGTAATACATAAGTTACACAACGATATACATACGTTCAGTAACATGATAACAAATAATTAAAAAGTTACTTATAATTATTTAATAATTATTGTTATTATTTTGTTATGAATTAATTAACGACGTTGCATTTCTTCCTAATTTGGCCTTGATCACCAGTTAATACTTTAATGGCTCCCATCTTTTGCACGGAGACAGCAAATTGATCAAAGAAGTTTTTAGGAGATTTTAAGAGCTCTTCAACGTGTTTGCTAGCTTTTTTGTCAGTTAGTAGGGCGGCGTCGGATTGGAAAAGACCTTTTTGTCCCTTTAAGGATGAATAGTAATGATTATCAAAGGTGAGGAAGCTATCAGGATCCATGTCAACAGTTGTTGTAGTATCTTTTGGATCTTTGCATTTCATCTTCAATGATTCTGCATATTCCGAGTCTATTGACGGATCTTGTCCTCCTGCTCCCGTAAAATTAAATAACCTTTTCCTAATCGCGCCACAATGAGCAACTCCAATCGTATGTGCACCTTAACCATATATAGTACGTAACAAATTAGAACGAATATGTGTTCAAATAATTATAATTAATATAGTAACAAATGAGAAGATTTATACCAGAGAGTGTAACAAGATCATGAACAGAGAGATCACTCATAGCAAAGTTGTCCTTGAGAGCGCTGAAATTTGAAAATGGAGACGGAAGGCCGATCAATGCCTCCGAAGCAAGCGATACTATTCCATCCCTTCTCCCGGTCGGCACCTTCCATAGTTGCTTCCCAAACTAGTAGATATATTTGCAAATACTAAATATTAACATATCGTTCAATTTAAGTGCTATTTTTTTTATGGATAAACTGAGATTAATTAAAATAAAAGAAAGTCGATTCAGATACGAGATTTAATAGAGAAGGGAAATGCAACCTTAAATGAGACAGCGTCCCTAGCAGCAAGGGCTAAGATATCAGCACAAGAGACGGTGTTTTCACATTCGTCCTCCAACAGTGTCTTAATTTCATCAATAATATCGTATCCTTCTAATGTTAGGTTAGGTCTCGCTTCCTTTTCTGATTGAGAATCTGGAGTCGAGTCCAATAATATTGAACCGTCACACCCCTGCAATTTCCAATAACAACATATATACATCATCTACATACATACATACATTCGATGGTGAGTGAAATAGAAAGAGTTAATGTGATGATTAGCTAGTAGATGGACTAACCCGGACAAAACAATCATGATAATGTAACCTCAAGAGTTTAGCAGCCAAGGTTGGATTTTCCGAGACATGTTTTGTAATAACTTTTTGCACAATTTGTTTAACATTAGGGCAAGACTCTTTATAAAACTTTCCCTTCAATTTTCCATTGTCGTTTCCATCATCATCACCATCATCGTCTTCATCCAACTTGCGGCTGCCAAATTTCTGCCTGGACCCGTCTGCATTAGTTATAACAAAAGCACAAAAAATGGCTAACAAGACCAATAATACAAGTGCCTTGCTACCCATATTATATTTTATTATTGATTGATTGCTATTGTATTCTCGTCGTCTTTTCCAATTTATAGGCATTGATGCCAAGTTATTGAAGCAAGATGTTTGACATTTCAATTACTTTATGTTTAACTTCAAATATTAGCTTTCGTTTTTTTATTTTCTTCCTTGCAAAGGATAAAGTTAAAGTTAAATTCCCGTGTATTACATCCTCCGTAAAGTTACGGACTACGGATGATGAGTATCTTGTTGATTCCAGGGTGCCGGATACTTCGTTATAATTCGACACATTTTTGTAGAACTTCTTTTATTATAGCTAAAATAAAGTTGACCCGTGTAAATTATATCAAATGAAAGAATCATTTTGAGTTAAGATAAGTTGGTTCCGAGACGCTTGGAGCTATTGGGGTTTTTTCAAGAAGTCAGAATCATTTTGGGTTGGAGCTATCAAATGAAAGAATCATTTTGGGTTTTTTCAGACGGATAGTGACCCTCTCACAAAATGCAAGTGCGAGGATAAGTGAGGGTATCCATTTCCCACCAATTGCACTATCCACTCTCATTTTATAAGAGGGAGACTATCAGTCTACAGCTTTAGATGGACAGTGTCCGTCTAAAGTGAGAATTTGTAGGGGTTTTATAATGAAATTTATCGATGCAATACAAGATGAGACAAATAGGAGACGAGAAGGATAAATGGTCAAAGGCGTACTGCAATGAGAAAAATGCAAGTCTAAGATGTCGAGATATTAAAGCTTCATGTGAATTGCCATCTTCAGATTCGAACACACAGTTTCCTTGAAACCAACGCTATGCAATGCTATAAGACACAAGCTACCTTTGGGCTATTTGAACAGGTGCTAGAGCAAAGTCAGCCAAATTAGGAATTTTTGAAAAGGGAATTGTGCGGAAATGGAGCAAATGCATTTTTTTTTCAGGTTGCAGAAATGTACAGATTAATAGCTCCAAAAGTAGTTTTGTATTCGAATCAACAAATAAACACCCAAATAAATTCAATTTGGTAATACATATAATACAAAGTAATTTGGCGGTTGTGGCACCAACGACTACAAGTTTCTGGGATTTCATGTGTGATCGATCAACCTCCAAATTGATATGGTTTGTTCTGTTTGTTAGCTCTTTTAAGCTGAACCTTCAACTTCTTACCGAATAACTGAACGCCATTCATCTTACTGATGGCCGTTTGAGCCGCTGTTGCTGTGTCGTAACTGACAAATCCTGTCAAAAGCAATATTATTAGATCCAGGAGTTTTTTTTACCATGTTTTCTGAAACAAACAGAAACAAGGGCCAACAAATTTCATGAACTTTATCGACATTTTTCAAAAAGTATTTAGTTACGCTCGAGTATTCAATGTCACTAAAAACTCCTTATCCTATAGCTGTAAATTATGATGGGGCGAACGAAAATGGATAACTAAACTGGTTGCCTTTTTTTTCTATTATAGATGTGTTACTACGACTCTCCGACACGGATGTCATCTCTGACACGTGTCGAGTGTCAGATACAGCTATTTTGTGCGAGTTTTTTATTTTTTTGGTTTAAAGTGAAGCGTCCAAGTCTCGTGTCGAACAGATAGGTGTCTGACACGTTTCCCGGCAGCTAAGTGAAGTGTCGGAGTAAAATAGATATAAACAAGTCATTTGATGCAATTCTCAGCCTAGTTTTCATTACGTATCATCTAAACCCTAGCATATCTGTGTCGTTGGTAGGGAGGCTTTGTAAACCCGACGCCCTAACCCTGCCATTTACAAGAACCCTCGAAACAATGTGATAATGTAGATGCCACTGCAGAAACATGAGTAGAGCGATTACCAAAGCATTTGCTGAGGCCCGTCGTCTTGTCGACAAAAACCTTGGCACTTAAAACCTTGCCAAAAGGTTGAAATGCATTTGCCAATTCCACATCACCATATTCTAGAGGGATATGGTATATAAACAAGTTAGCACCAGGTGGTCCTGCATTTAAAACGCTTAGGTTAGTTAAAATAACTCACCAAAATACACAAACAAGGTTTCGTTACAAATAAGTACCAGGTTGTCTGCTAGCTGCTCTTCCAAATAGATTAGGCTGTTAGTCCAAGTTCTGTTTTAAGCTGTACATGCTTCCCTTTAATTTTAGTGAAAGTGAATTTTTAGGTAAGTAGGATGACAAGAGAGCGCGTGACCTTACAAAAAAATCTAATTCCAAATCCAGATAAATATTGAACAAAGGATCAAGCAAAGCTCATTAAAATTAAAACATAACCCCACTGACCAACCTAAAACATTCCTACTTTCACTTTTAGTCCAAAAACTTAAAGATTCTACTTAGAACCTTTCCTGATTTGTCAGTTATTTGTGGTCACAGCGAAATGGTGAATGGTAACCCCACATCGTTCAACATTTTCTCAATAGCAAATTGATTTATACTCCGTACTACTTAATTCTTCAGTACAAGGAGACATGAAGTTTATATTTTATAAGCATTAGATGGGTATGAAAATAAGAAAATTTGACAACCTTCGATCTGGCTTCCGGAAGTTGAGCCTGCACCCGGAGATGTTCCTCCAGGGCTGTTTGGAACTGTTAATGGCAAGGAACCAGGGGAATTGTTCAGAGGCCTCTGATTGGGCATACCTACAGGATAGGTCAAAGGAAACCGGATATTTGGTACCACAAAGCTTCTAGGAGCTACCCCAGAGGAAATATCTGGTCTCACAGAAGGCAAGCGGTATGGCATGAGACCATAACTCCTAGGACCCTAAAATAAATATCAACGCAATTGAAATTATGAAAAGAAGTGATAAAATATAGGTCAACAAAATACGGAGTATCCAATAACATGGATTAAAAGTTCAAACTGAACACAAATATAGATAAGCAAAGATTCCATTATCCAAGTTCCTAGCCATAGCAGTGCTAATATTTTGGCCACGTCAATAGATGCTTCAAAATATTATCATTAAGATATTAGCTCGACTTAATTTATACTCTCCGCCTTTGAAATTACAACGGCAATCTGCTACATTAAATCCATAACATGACGATACTAAGATTTAATGACCGCTATGGCATTGGCAACTGCGACTGCTACGTTTTGTATATCATGCTTAAGGTGATGTTAGGATATGTAAGCAACTTTATCTATGTATTGAAACACAAGTTATTCCCTAGCGATACATAACGAAAATCACGTCAACATAACAGGGAAAAAACAACATCATGTTAATAACTTTATAAAGCCATACGCTGATTTGACAAAGTTTTTGGATAACAAACCTGATATCCATATCCATTATATGGGGGAACATGCCCCAAAGGCATGGCCCCAAATAATGAATTTTGTGATGGATCATTTACATTAGCAACCGGAGTTTTTTGAGCCCTTCGAGCCTGCCGTTCTTTCTCTGTATCAGCCCACTTAACCACTAAAGGAATATCTGATCCCTGGACCACAAAACTCTTGCTGTCACGTTATATGTATAGTAAAAAAAAAATTAAGGGACTCCAAAAAGTAAAATACTAAAAACAATTCTCCAACAGAAGAAACGATCTCACGTAAGTACGTAACAGTGCCTGCTGCAGCCAGTAGATTTTACATTAACCTTTTCAGAGTTAAAATAATGGATTTACGTCACAAGTTTACATTTGTTGGGCAGGCAGACAAATACAACAAGCTAACTGCAGTCCACATCCACAGGCTGTTTTTATCATTCCCGACTATGATTCTATGAAACACCATATACACACTCCTATAAGTCCGTAACAAAAATTGAAAACACCCCTACTATTGAAAAAACAAATAAATAAAACAGCCCACCAACAGTCATTGTGTACATGCCAACATGGTAGAACAATTTTATACTCCCTCCATTCATACCCAAATACAACGTTCACTTTTTTGACACTATTCACGAGCGAAAAGAATCTTATAAAGAACAGGGAGTACAATATATATAGAAAACTTATAAAGAAGAACATAATTTAAGAAACATGAATAATAAAATCGCCAATGGGAAAAAAAAAACATTCAAAAATTCAATCTAGTTTGAAGAATTTGACAAAATAAAACTACTATAGAACATCAAACCTCCATTTTAATTTTCTCGTTAACAGCGTCTATTGCTGCAAGAGCTTGCTCCTTGGTCTCATACTTCAAAAATGCATAGCCTGCTACAGTTGAAAGGACTATTGTTATTAAAGATGTTAACTCGTAACAAGTAAGTTGTAAAGGCTCTTGCATGTGTGAGGTGTGACTCTGAAATCTCAAAGACGCAACAGGGAGGAATCCAATTGTAATGCAGCATACCTTTGCTTGTCTGCTGAGTACCTCTCAGGATTTGTAGTTCTTTTATCATTCCATACTGAGAGAATAAAGCAGAAACCTCATCATCTAATACGTTCTTCGGAAGCATACCAACAAAAAGTTTATGCTCTGGTAAAAGAATTGATAAAAAAAAAAAAAAAAAAAAAAAAACTGTTAATGAAAATGCCAACATCAGTGCATTCCTTCAAAAAAGCTGACATAACAATAACTATAAGCTATCAAAATTAGCAAGAACAGAAGTGGTATATTAGACCTAGCCTTTCCAATTCACCATCTGCATACTTCACTTGCAGTGGACTAGATGCCTGAAAAGAAAACAGTAAGTTATAAAAGCAAAGACAGGTAGCCAAAACACGTTTGAGCGAGGCCAAAAAATAACAAAAAGAGTAGTAGTAGTATAAGTTAAGCCATAGCAGGCTTACATAATCAAGTATTAACTACCACAACATGAATAATGTCTTAGCGCAAAACAAATAGGGCAGCAATAGCGAGCTCTGAAAGTGATCTCACTTTTCATGTCAGAACTCAACGCAAACCCAAGAGCACAAAGATGAAAAGAGCTACCACTCACAAAAACTAGAACGAGGTCAAAAAGGGAAGAAGTTAGATTATTTACGCCACATCAATACCTCAAGGACACTCGCAAATGAAGGGATAAGGGGACAGATGTATGTAGTCTTAGCCATGTCTTAACAAGCCTTAACCTTGTGCTAACAACAACGAAAGGCTCCTAATATTCTTAAATTAGCAGTCATTCGGCGCAATTATCATAATGAACATTCGTAAACAACCATAAATGCAATTATCAATATGATAAGTATTCATTTCATGTACTTCAAGAACACAGAATTTGGACTAAAACGGAATTGGTCAGGTTAGGACGCCCATCAATCCATCTTGTCAAAAATTGTCCACTGCAAACCAAGATGATACCTTACAAATTAACTTCATCTATGAAAGTCTTTATGGCATTCATTGCATGCCTCAAGCCCAAATATAGAAGAAGATTTGAAATTCAATTGTGTTAACCAGGATAAAAACAAGTCACATGTTATTGACATGAAGTAAAACGTATAAGAAAACATATCCAGCCTACAATCCAGCTAGATATGGACATATGCAATTAAGTTGACAACCACAAACCACTAATCTCATATCTCCATTCCATCCCAAAACGACAATCAAAAAGACATCTGCAACCAACAATTTTATGGGCCTTTATGATGGAGCGAGGGGGTAGCACAGCCTGCCACCCTCAAAGCAATGATAAATATAAGCTCTTCTTTTAATATAACATGGAGATTTTTTGGTATAGTGGTGTTAGGCATTCAAACAAAGTTTTCATTTTCAGGCTTTACCAATTAAGTTTTTTAAAAAAATTGTCCTCCTTTGCAAACTATATCTAACTGTAGCTCCAATAACTAAACGTAAAGTTATCAGCTTTTGTCTATCAATTAGTTTTGTGTAAGACCATCGTCTACCTACAACCAGGTCATTAACTCATTTATTAGATGCGGCATAAAACATTAATCCATTACAACCAGGTCATTAACTCATTAATTAAAAGTGCACATAAAACATAATCAAGCTCAACCAGGTCAACAAATCATTTACTAAATGTGGCATAACTATCTTATACTCCCTCCTAGTCGCTGTTTTGTTCCCTCTTTCCATTTTCATTCTAGTCGGGTTTTGGCCCTCTTTTCTTATTTGGAAATCTTTGTGTGGTCTAAATTTAATTGCATGTGGGGTAGAGTATTTTGTGTGGTCCAAATTCATTTCCTTAATTCTTGTGTCCAAAAGAAAAGGGAGCGACTAGGACTCTAGGAGGGAGTATGAGGTTTTGTCTTCGTACATACATTCGACACTTAGTGAATCATATATCTACAACAAACACGAACACGCCCACACCAATTGAGCCTCATATAAGTATAAACTCTTCCAACCATTCCACACATCTCTCACAATTTCAACCAGAAAATCAAAATTTGCAGCATTACAAACAACACACACACAAAGCAGTAAATTCAAACCAGTAAAAACCTAAAAACATAATAAAATCAACATAAAACTAACAAGGAAGGAAGAGAGAAAGATTACAGCAGGAATAATCTTCTTATTATGACAAGCAAACACGGCTTTATCTGCTTCTTCTCTAGATGGACATGTCACAAAACAACATCCTACACAAACATAAATGATAAAACTCCATCAATTTAACCGCTAAATCGCAACCGAAACCGATACAATTACACGCACAATTCAGCATTGTAGTAAACACTACACAAAACCTCGATGAAATCAACAAAATAAAAGAAGATAGTTGAAGAATTGGACCTTTAGAAGCTTTAGTAGCTTTGTCCTTAATGACGTTGACCTGGTCAACGAGAGCAAACTCTTTGAAGAGAGAGAGAAGTTGTTCTTCCGTCATATGCTTCGGTACTTGTCCTACGAACAGCTTCACGCTCTCTTCGCCATGCTTTATCTGATGTTGTTGCTCTTGTTGTTGCTCTTGCTGCTGTTGTTCTCCTTCTTCTTCGTTTTCGTTGCGTTGTCCTTCCGCCATTGATGAAGTCTTTCGCTTTCAACCAAGCTTTCTCTCTCTAAAATTATAACCTCTTGTTTCTCTCTCCTCTTCACTCTGCAAGACGAAGTAGCGTCTTCGGTAGATGGCAAAGTTGGATCTTCACTTTATAATTACACTCGCTTTTATTTTCGACTTTTTTTCGGTTATTTTAGTTTCTTTTATTTAAATCTAAATGTATCGAAAGTTTTAAAATCGTTAAAGTTAAGACGGTATTTACAATCAATTTAAATTTTAAGACTATCTTAAGCAATGTTTACTAGTTAATTATATATTTTAATGTTGAGTTTTCAAAAAAATAGTTATAAAAACAAATTTAATTCAAATATCACTTAGTTGATATTGTAAAATAGTAAGATAGTGGAACCATAAATTTTTAATTTTAATATATTAAAGTTTTGAAACTTTGATTCAGAATTTCATATGCAAAATAAGCCTGGGGTAAAATAAGTATTAAAATAAAACAGTTCGTCCTTGCTTCAGACGATTCATTTTGGTCTGAAATAATAAAAGAAGATTTTGAAACTATTTTACTGCCAAATTTTAATCTTGAAAAATAAGTTACTATAAACCGTAATATTGTGTGATTGTGTCGCTGGGTATATCGTTGGGGTTATCATAAAATGATCATATACCCATCTGAAATTTTAAACAGAGAAACTGTTTGAAATAAAAATTTGCGAAAATAACAATATTTTTACGAAAAATGATAGTAGCAAAAATGGGGCAATATAATGATTATAATAATCCAATATATAAATGTTTATGATGGTAATTGACAAATTGTCCTATGATGGCAACTTATTTACGGAGAATACCACTGAAGTGGCTGTTTTTGGTTAAAATCACGTGGGTTTTGGGATTTGGATGAGGATGATGGTTGGTGGTTAAATGACATTAAAGCCCCTGTTCTTGGGGTAATGGGATTTTCAAGTAGGTATGGATATTGATCGACAGGGTGGATGTAGTTGGGTCCATGTCCCCACTTCTTCAAACTCTTCGTCGTTTAGGGTGTGTTTGGATTGAGGGATTTGGAGAGAAAAGAAAGGGAGGGAGAGTAGGGATTTAAAATCTTTTGTTTGGATAGCAAATGAGGGTGGAGGGAAATGAAGGGGGAGAGATTTGGAGGGATTCAATTTCTCTCTTCCAAGCCTAATCAAAATCTCTCCACAATAGGCAAGATTTGGAGGAAAATTGTATCCAAACACCCACACTCCTTTTCCCCTCCCCTTCCCTTCTCTCCTTCCCCCTCCCCTTCTTTTCCCTCCATTTTTGCTATCCAAACACACCCTTAAAGAGACACAGTTAGGACCGTCAATCGGCTTTGGCGGGTCAGATCATATAGATTGGGTTACGGTTGTAAATACGCAAAATCTCATTCAAGACGGCACGTATCCGTCACTTTGGAGTGACGGATACCATTTCTTCTCACAAATGACCCAAATAGAGGAGAGAGGGAAGCACATGGGGATGCCCCCACCTTGTCCCTATCCGTTTTGTGAGTGGCATTACCCGTCACTTGCTTCGATCCGTCTTCAGCAAGACTAACTGTTGTAAATATTGGTTAAAAAAATATACCCCTTCCTAGTTGTTTTAATTTATTTGTGATGGGGCATATTCTGCACCTCTGACAAAGTCAACACACTGAGCAAGGTCAAAGATATCCACAGCAAGTCAACGACTTAGTGGGCCTAGCCGATGACCCATCGGCCGCACACCGGGTCACGGCCCGACAACTAGCCCGGGGCACATATCCGCGTACTCACATCCAGGACCCTCGCGGCCGCCATAGGTCC
The DNA here is from genome assembly GCF_048544455.1 of Silene latifolia. Classification (NCBI taxonomy): domain Eukaryota; kingdom Viridiplantae; phylum Streptophyta; class Magnoliopsida; order Caryophyllales; family Caryophyllaceae; genus Silene; species Silene latifolia. The sequence goes on along the minus strand of NC_133532.1, from coordinate 47,211,995 downwards.
ATCTACGAGGGTAGAACGGTCTTTCCACCGATAGCCACTGGCCACTCTGGCCACTACGTGACAAAAGGTGAAAGCCTATAAATACTCCTCAACCTTCTTTGAGGAAGGCACCCAACTAATCCACAACAAAACCTCAATACACTATTCATCTGGTAATATCTCCCTTATCTCTCTACAATACATACCTAGCCAAGCAACACAGCTTAATCCTTTAAGTTTATCGAAGGCGTCGGAGTGAGTACGCTTGGCACAAAGCCAAGCCCTCAGTTCGTTCATTGTTGCAGGAGAGGCCGAGGGAGACGATAGAAGCAAGAAGGGTCCAACCCAATACATCATTCTACAAGCCACGGGTGGTAACGATACTTGCTCTGGAATTACACCCGGAACAATTGGCGCCGTCTGTGGGGAAAGACACTAGAAGCTAGTCACATTCATTCCCAAACAAAAAAAAACCAACAAAAACCCACCCAAAAAGCTAAGAAAATGTCGAAACAACAAGATGCGAATCGTAAAAGCGCATTTTACCAAGATGATACCTTCAACAGTTTCGGGAGTCATACTGACCCTCCACCCGGCGGTGTAATCCAGCCGGAGTTCGGGATGCCATCAATACCCGACACGCCGCTGCCAGCCAACCAGGTCACCATCATGGGACGTGTGGTTGATGTGGCAAGACTGAAAATGCTCCTAGACCTAATTAGTGGTACGCCCGCTCACACTGTCACGCCGACAAGAGCGGCGAAAGCGTCCGGAGACCGGGGCCCAAAATGTGACTCCAAGAAATTTGAACGGAGCGCTAGGAGAAGCCGACCCAGTCAAGGCGCCAGGGGAGCCCAAAGTGGGCGCGGTAGACCTAAGTCCTTCCCGCACTCGTGGGAGGACAGCGTCCCCGCCACACGAACGAGGCTCACCCCGACGGAGCCAGAGGAGTCCGACTCAGCAGAGTTGGAGAAGAAGTCCGAGTCGAAGAAGGAGCCCCTCCCGCTACGGGGGGAGGAGCCAGGTTAGGGACGCGAGGAGCCGATCGCCGCGTGTCGTTCGACACGCGGTTAGGCAGCCCCTCAACGCCTACGTCCTAGAAGTCCCGGTGCCAAATAAACTCAAGCTACCGCCTCTGTCATACAAGGGGGATGGTGATCCAGTCGACCACGCTGAGGCCTTCGAGTCTTACATGTCGGTATGGGAGCAGCCCGATGAGGTCTGGTGCCGAATTTTCCCAACAACTCTGCATGGGATGGCTCAGAGCTGGTACAAAGGGCTTCCGGATGGCTCGGTATACTATTACGCAGACCTGAAGGGCGCTTTCCTAGCCCAATACTCCTGCAATAAGAGAAGGGCCGTAGAGACATCTGGCCTCCTGACTATCAGACAGGAGGGGGGCGAGTCTCTCCGGAGCTACGTGAAGAGGTTCGATGGAAAGGTCCAGCAGATCCAGAAATTAATCCGAGTGGCGGCCTTCGCACTGATGAAGGGCCTCCCAAGGGGAGCCTTAAAAAACGAGCTCATCAAGAGCGGAGGCCTGGGCCTGGACGCCGCCAGAAAGTTGGCCGACCAAGCCATCAAGGTGGAAGATTACCACAAGACCTGGGAAGATCCCCGCGAAGCCGAGCACTCAGAAAAGAAGAGTCACAGGCAGGATAGTCAGGACGAAGGACGCCGCGACAACAACGGCTCGCGGTCCGATGGAAGACGCCGTGAGAATAACAGATCACGGTCGGACAGACCCGACCGGAAGCAAGACTCGGCAGGCGCCGGGTGGAATTCAGGAACGTACCACCAGAGGCGGTATAGTGAAAAAACCCCTCTCGTCGTATCAGCCGCCGAAGTCTTCGCCCTGAGCAAAAACGAGGGCCAGAAGTGGGAGAGACCCCCCAAGCCGAAAAGTGACGGCGACACGAGCCAGTATTGTGAGTACCACGGCCACACCGGCCATTTAACCAACGACTGCCGCCATCTGAAGAATGCCATAGAGGAGCTGATCCGGAAGGGAAGCCTCGGCAAGTACGTTGCAAAAGGCCAAAAGACTGACGCCGGCAGTTCAGATAGGAAGTCCGTCTTCGAGCGGATAGGCGTGATTCATATTGTCATCGGGGGCAACGAGAACGGAGGGTCCGCTCATGGGCACAAGCGGCACCTAAACGAGCTATATCAGGCCATCAACTTTGTACCCAACTCAAGGATCCCCTCTCCGCAAGCATCCCGATATGACTATCGGAAGAAAGGACTACGAAGGGGTCATCACCCCTCACAGCGACCCGCTTGTAGTCAATTTGGACATATCCAACCACCTGGTCAAGAGGTGCCTGATTGACACAGGTGCATACACGAACATCATGTTTAGAGAGTGCTTCCTCGGCCTCGGCCTGAAGATCAAGGACTTAAGCCCCTGTACCAACCCCCTATACAGTTTCTCTGGGGCCGGCCTGGTGCCGCTGGGATCAATCAGACTCCCAGTGACGTTCGGCGAAAAGAACGCGGCTAAAAACGTCCTAGCTGAGTTCGTCGTCATCGACGGCTCGTCCGCCTACAATGTTCTCATAGGCCGAGTCACCCTGAGCGAGGCCGACGCAGTAATGTCTATCCGGGCCCTAACGCCGATGTATGTCTCGGGCACGGGGAAGCGCATAAGCTCGTCTCCAAAGACGAGAAGGACGAGGTGGTCAACGCCCGGATAGCGCCCGAGGTTGCAACATGCAATCCCTCAAAGAGGCGAGGAAGTCCGAAAAAGGAAAAAGCCCGTCCTTACAGCATGAGGGCGACCTCATGGATACAATTAGTGGCTGACCGGGGAGGTATGCCCGCGATGAGCCGTTAGGGCATTGGTGATCTCGTAGAAGTTTATGTAGCTGCGGAGGTGTCCAAAATTGATGTGGACACCCCAACGCATGTTTTTACCTAATAAAAACCATCCGAGCCTTCCGTCAAAACAAAATTTTCCCGTCAATTATCTATCAAGAAGTAGACGCCGGCTCACACTGTCATACCGACAAGAGCGGCAGTCTCCATCAAGAAATTAGCGCCGTCGCAGTCACCCCAAGTAGTAGACGCCACTAGCCACCCCAAGAGGTTTGATGCCGTCGCAGATCACTCCAAGTGGTAGACGCCACGTAACACGCTATCAAGAAGTAGACGCCGCTCACACACTGTCATACCGACAAGAGCGGCTAGTCTCCATCAAGAAATTAGCGCCGTCGCAGTCACCCCAAGTAGTAGACGCCACGGCAGTCACCCCAAGAGGTTTGATGCCGTCGCAGTCACTCCAAGTGGTAGACGCCACGTAACACGCTATCAAGAAGTAGACGCGGCTCACACTTTGTCATACCGACAAGAGCGGCAGTCTCCATCAAGAAATTAGCGCAGTCGCAGTCACCCCAAGTAGTAGACGCCACTAGATCACCCCAAGAGGTTTGATGCCGTCGCAGTCACTCCAAGTGGTAGACGCCACGTAACACGCTATCAAGAAGTAGACGCCGGCTCACACTGTCATACCGACAAGAGCGGCAGTCTCCATCAAGAAATTAGCGCCGTCGTAGTCACCCCAAGTAGTAGACGCCACGGCAGTCACCCCAAGAGGTTTGATGCCGTCGCAGTCACTCCAAGTGGTAGACGCCACGTAACACGCTATCAAGAAGTAGACGCCGGCTCACACTGTCATACCGACAAGAGCGGCAGTCTCCATCAAGAAATTAGCGCCGTCGCAGTCACCCCAAGTAGTAGACGCCACGGCAGTCAACCTAAGAGGTTTGATGCCGTCGCGGTCACCCCAAGTGGTGGACGCCACGTAACACGCTATCATGAAGTAGCCGCCGGCTTACACTGTCGCAAAAACAAACAAAATGTCTTGGAAGCGTTGAAACAAAGTTGAGATACGCACCCTAAAAGGGGGCGCTCAATTAGAAGTACAGGAAGACAACTCTGACAAAGATGAGATAAAGACCTCGGCCAGGCCGAAGGCGAAAGAAACGAACTATTATTAGAAGATAAGTTACAAGTAAAGATTACAAGTGAAAAGAATACAGACGACGGCCGTCCCCACAGGGATCAGCCAAACTACCATTATGTTCATGTACCAAGAGATAGCGGGGGGGGAAGGGCTGAGTAATTGGCCCCCGGACGGCCGAAGCAGATCTCCTGTAAACTTGTTCTCATCAAGCCGCATCTTCTTCAGAGGGCAACCCAGCAGCTTTTCTAGCAGCCTCAGCCTTGGCTTCGGCAGCCTCAGCTGCCCTCATCCTTTCGGCTTCTTCCTTAGCCACCCGAGCCCTCTCAGCAAGAGCTGCTTTCTCCGCGGCCGCCTCCCTCTCCATCTTTGCCTTCACCGCCTCCTTGGCCTCCTCCACCGCGGCTTTCTCCTTAGCCTCGAGCTTGTCATCAAGCAACGCGTCGAACCTGCCCCACGGGAAGGAACCATCAAGAGGGAAAAGCTCCCCGATAACTTCCCTAGCAGCATCTTCGGCCAAATCCCGGAACTTAGCGCACAATTTGGGAAGCATGCCGGTCTGCAGCATCTCGATGTCCGCCTCCTTTTGCTCGATGATGGCATCTTTGCCCCGAACCACCTCCGCCTGAGCCTTAAACAGGTCCCGGGACTCGTTCCGCTGCTGGAAGTAGAGGTCGGCGCGCCCCTGAGCGAGCTCACATTTCCTCAGCAGCTTCGCAGCTTCGGCAGCCGCAGCCTCGGCCTTAGCCCTCTCAGCAAGGACCTCCTTTTCAGCGTCCTCCCTAAGTTTTCTCTCAGCCGAGAGCGCCTTCTCAGCTTCTCCCCTGAGCCTCTGCTCATTAAGGAGACCCAACTTCGCCGATGCAGCCACCTGCTTAGTGGCATTACGCTCTTGAACAGCCCGAGCCACGACCTTCTCTTGCTCCGTGAGACGAGCACTGGTAACCACGTTCCACCTCGCCAGCTCCCTAATTAGCTTCGTGCCCTCCTCTATAAGCTCGGAGACGGAAACCTTCTGGGATGAGGGGGCGGTGGTGACAATTTGACCACTAGCCAGCGGCTGGAATACGAAAGCCTTCCGGGATGAAGGGTTGACGGTGGCGCCTTGATCACCAACCTGTGCAGAGGACCCCACCGCCTGCTGCCCAACGTGAGCAATAGCCGATCGCGGGCCGGTCCGCGTAAATTCAATTAAAACATCAGTATCAACATTGACTTGTCAGAAACACCTAATGGCACGGCTAAATTTAAGCCACAAGCTAGACAGGTACCATGTTTGGCCTTCTTAACTGGAGAAGACACTTCCTTGCCAGCGGTAGAAGCTGTCCCTTTCCTCTTACGGATAAGGGGAGATCCCTCTGCGTCGGAATCCCCCTCATCGGGAATATCAACGATCTCCACCTTCTTAAGAGAGGGGATGGGAGTGGGACCAGGTGCCGACGCCGTAGCCACCGAAGGCTTTGTTTTCCGCGTCCGACGCACTACGCGCCGACAACCTCGCTGCGCCTCCTCCTTGCTCAAGACCTTCAGTCGCTGTTCCATAAGGTCGTTCGGCGACGCCCTACGGTCATGGGCTAGAGCCTTGGGATGCAAGTTGGCAACGGTTTTATCTTTGTGCAGCCCCATTCTCCGAAGAAAATCCTCAGATAGGTCCGGTCCAAAGTGGTCTGCAAAAGGGACAAAGCAAGAGTCAAGCAGAAGAAACAAATCGAAGTTCGAAAATAGAGAAACATTGAGAGCGTCGATGGGCCTCACACCGACCCCACTCACCCCGTGCTAGGGCGGTATGAGGCGACATAGCAGAGCGGCTCATCCCGAAGAATGATCTCGCGTCGGGGGAATCCATCTTTTCGGCACCCCCTCTTGTCCACCTCAAAGAGCCTCATTGCGACCTCTCATCCTCCTTGAGAACGACCCTCGCTAGCATCCATTTTAAGATGCTTACGAGTGACCCATCCGTCATGCTCCGCCCTAGTCTCACACCGCAAGTTAACCTCGATCTTGGAAGGAAGGAGTGGGGCAGCGGATAGTCATCCGGCACTTTAACGTACACCCACCGATCTTGCCAGTCCTTGCAAGAAGAGAGTTTGTCAGCAGAGACATAACCCTGCTCCGTTTGTACACTGTACCACCCAACGCGGCCAGAGAGTGACTGTTTGAGATGATGGAGTCGGCGAAATAAATTTACCGTCGGGGCCTCTCCCTTAAAAAGACAAAGCCAGACAAAACCCGTTATGGTCCTCATGGCCAGCGGGTGCAGTTGACCAACAGCAACGTTCATGGCCCTAATTATGGCCGCAACGTACCCATTCAGCGGAAACCGGAGCCCGTACTCCAAATGCCGCAGGTATACGCCAGTACAGCCCGGCGGAGGGCAGCATATGGCCTGACCTTCCTCAGGGATAACAATTTCGTATCCCCTACCAAAGAAAAAATGATCCTCAAAAAGTTTCCCGACGGAACAACGGGCAAGCTTACGGGACCAAGCACTATCAAGACGGATCTTACAGACATAGCCGTGATCCATGACGTACCGTCTCCCCTCACTCGGACGGGACCTTACCGCATCATCACCAAAATCATCACCAAGATCACCAAAAGAATCAGAATCCTCCCATTCCTCCAGAATTTGAGGATCAACTTCAGGGGAAGGAGACCTAGGGCCCCCCGACGCAGGTTTACTAGGTCCAGCATCAGCAGAAGACATGATTCACAAAAATTACTAGCAAGAAAAAAAAAAAAATATATGAAAGTTTGTTTGTTTACCTTAAAGAAAAACACTCGCCGGATCAAATCTTCCGAAGATTAAGAAGACAAAGACAACCCTTGAAAGTTTGGAGAGATGAAGATTTTGGAGAAAATTTTTGAAAACAAAATGGAGGCCAAAATCACGGGATAACTGCCCTATTTATAGAGAAAAAGCCCGTAAAGAAGGACCAATCAGGGCACAGCCCATGAAGCGTCAACCAATCAACGAACACACACGTGTCAAGCATGCAACCGCGGGATGTCAATCGTCGCAACAGTTGAATGTCAATCAATGCAACAGTGACCAAACGTCTTCAACACGCCTATTCACATCCCTTCGATCGTTCATCTCCCACAAATTCCTAGGTATCTAGTCTCCGACGGCTATCGATCAACCAAGCCAGGAAGCACCGGCCGGGGGCAATCAAAGTCAACCGGCACTCTCAACCCTGGTCTCGGCCAGCGTCATGATCTTTTCCTCATCGGATACCCTTTACGCATCCATGTGGAGGGGGGATATGGTATATGGTACGGCCTAACAAGAGCCCCGCCGATACACAAGAAGACACCGATACGGAAACATTTGCGAAATTTACTTAGTGCAGAATATACGCTCAGCATACATCGGAGCCCATACCACGGCATAGACTACGCTGGGGGCAAATTGATGGGGCATATTCGCACCTCGACAAAGTCAACACACCGAGCAAGGTCAAAGATATCCACAAAGAAGTCAACGACTTAGTGGGCCTAGCCGATGCGCCCCATCGGCTGCCACTGGTCACGGCGACAACTACCGGGGCACATATCCGCGTACTCACATCCAGACCCTCGTGACCGCCATAGGTCCATCGGCCGAGGGTAGAACGGTCTTTCCACCTGATAGCCACTTGGCCACTTGGCCACTACGTGACAAAAGGTGAAAGCCTATAAATACTCCTCAACCTTCTTTGAGGAAGGCACCCAACTAATCCACAACAAAACCTCAATACACTATTCATCTGGTAATATCTCCCTTATCTCTCTACAATACATACCTAGCCAAGCAACACAGCTTAATCCTTTAAGTTTACTGACTTGGGCGTCGGAGTGAGTACGCTTGGCACAAAGCCAAGCCCTCAGTTCGTTCATTGTTGCAGGAGAGGCCGAGGGAGACGATAGAAGCAAGAAGGGTCCAACCCAAGACATCATTCTACAAGCCACGGGTGGTAACGATACTTGCTCTGGAATTACACCCGGAACAATTTGTTTGGACAATAAAAATTGTGAAAATGAATTTGAACTACACAAAACATTATACTCCACATAGAATTGAATTTGAACCGCACAAATGTTAGAATTAAGGAAAGATGGAACAAAACCCGACTAGCATGAAAAAAGAAAAGAATAGACCTGGTAAAACGGGTTCGGGTCGGGCTAATTCGGGTCGGGTCTATTCGGGTCTCTCGTTGAGCTCGGGTTAATTCGGGTCGGGACGGGTCTGTTTCGGGTTTGTTGTCGGGTCTGTTTCAGGTCAAGCGAGTCGGGTTGTTTCGGGTCGGGTCAATGAATAATAGAGAAATAGCCATTTCAAGTCTTTTCGGTTCAATTAGAGTTATATTTTGTCGGGTCATTTTTGGGTTTGGTGGTTTCGGATCGGGTCATTTTCAGGTCGAGCCAGTACGGGTCAAGAAAGCTCGGGTCATGTTCGGGTCCGGACGGGTCAATTCGGGTTTTCGGGTCACATTCGGGTGATGTAGTTTGGGTCACTTCGGGTCTCGGACTCTCGGGTCAGCTTTTTCAGGTCGGGTCAATCTGGTCGGGTTGCTTTTGCCAGGTCTAGGAAAGAGGGAACAATACGCCAAAGAGTACTAGTTTTCAAAGCCTTTTCTTTTCAATTAGTCTCACTTTAGACGGGTATATCCGTTTAAAGTGTAGACGAGTCAAATGTGTCATCACTTACATAAAGACAAGGTGGTGACATACCACTTGTTGTTTATCTTATTATGAAAGTGGTATGATATTTGACCCGTTCACAACTTTAGACGGATAGTATCCGTCTAAAGTGAAAATTTGTGTTTTCTTTGAGGGTAAATTGATGACAATATTTTTTTTTAAAACTTACCAACACAGTCGACTTTGATCAAATATTGCAAAAATTAAAAAATAAAAAAATAAAAAAAAAATCTGTCTAAAATATGGTTCTAACTATTGTTTCTTAATACATTTACAAAAAATATCAAAGTTGACTGGTGTGAGTGATAAGGCTCACATCTCTTAAACAAGTGGTCATAGGTTCAATTCCTGACTCTTGTGAATGAAAAAACCACACTTAGGATTAGTCAACCCATTGAATTGTCTTCAGTATCCCGAAGGAAATTGTCTCAGCTGTCGGTGATCTCTAAAATTTAACCCTATATGGTTAATTATTATTGGTTTTAAATATTAAATATAAAAAAATTATCATAGTCCACTATCGAGAAAAAAATTATCATAGTTCACTATCGAGGAAAAGGAACATACATCGAATGTATTACCTCAGATTTTACTTGTTTTTGAGCATATGTGTGTTTTTTCCGAGCTTATTACCTCAAACTTTATTTGTTTTTGAGCATATGTGTATTATTTCTGAGCTTATTAAAGAGGGAACATACATCGAATGTATAATCCATTTACTGTCCACTATCAGTTGTTGGAAATATAGTATCACTATAGGGGCGAAGATATAATTAGAGAATATTTGTTGTTGTGTTGTGGTATGGAAGCCACTGAATGAGAAACGAAATCGTCCCGACTACGGTACAAATCGATGTAGGCGTCGTCCCCCAATGTCACACAACACTCCTAAAAGTTGTGTACTTAACTATTAGGAGTTGGAACTCATATGGTATGCTCAAAATTATCATAGAGAAGGTAGTAAAGATATATGAAGATGTGTTATTCTCAAATGACTACACTTCTCTATTTATAGTGGTTAATTAGCACCATAACCACAAAGTTAGTGACCTAACAACCACCATGAACATGAGCCAAAAATCATGGAGTTAGTGGCTATAAATCATGCAAGTAGTGGAGAAAGTGTAGAGATTCTCTTACGAGGAAAATGGAAGACTTCTCTATAATGTAATGTATTTAGACAACATTACTAGCCTTTGCATTACTTCCAACATCAGTAAGTCGTCAACAACTAAAATCGGGTTATTCTTCTGACAATTGGCGCCTCTTTAGAACATTACACAAGTTTTTATATCAAATTCAATTACGTCTTCTCAAAGGACTATTCAGGTGCCGTTTCATGGAATTTGAATAGGCCTCATAGTTCAACCAGCAACATCGATGGTATACGTTTATGGGTAGGGTTAATAAAGACTAGGTCTTATTAGACAAAAGAAAATTAAAAGAAAAAAGTAAAGTAAAATAAATAGCAGGAACTATGGGCAGCTGAAGTCGTTCCAAACGGTCCATTTTGGACCTACTGGACCGTGTGCAGGAACACCAAAATTAGAAGTACGAAGCACACTCTTTCTTTCATTTTTGCAGAGAGTCACATGAAATGTATCACTATTGAGTAATGTGTGTACTGTCCGTCACAAGTTTGTGACGGATCAAATAAAGTTCACAAATTCTCATTGAAGACGGGTACTATTCGTCACAAGCTGAAGACGGATAGTATCCCTCTCACAATATGCAAGTGACACTATTTATAGGGTGCTCCATTTTCCCCCACTTGCCCTCCCACTTGCCTTATTGTGAGAGGAGTACTATCCGTCGCAAGCTTGTGAATGATAGTGTCCGTCACAAGTAAGACGTTTTGAATAAAGTTTATACTTCTAACTCTCTAGGTATTCTGATTTTTGTTCTTATCTATTCATGTGAGTGATATTTAACCTGTCACAAATTAGTGACGGATACACCCGTCAAGGGAGACTTACTGTTAATTTAATGTTGTTTATTTATTTATTTATTTTTACGGAGTATTTTTTTTTTTGAGGAAAATGTTGTTTATTTCTTTTAATTTTAAGTTAATCGTGTTTTAAATATTCGAGTGTCATGTTATACTTACTATGTAATCGTCGTTTTAATATATATTTTTGTTTTTTTATCTAAGAAACTTAATTTAATATTAATCGTAAATACATTTATAACTATTATCTAAATAAATTATGATGTAAAGATATAATAAAAATATATGATGTTAAAAGAAAACAGGAACTAGGTTTAAGTAGGGCTTGATAAAATAACAAAATCAGAAACTAGGTCTTATAAGTAGGTTAAAACATACCGTATATATTAGTATTTTAATGTAGGAATTAAGTCTAAGTAAGGGTGTAGTAACAACTGATAAACATGGTCTCACATGTTGGTACTCAAACTAATATACACCTGCATAAGATCCAAATCCGCCCTAGATCCATCAGGTCTAAATCTGGATCGAGAAGATTAGACCTATCGGATCAAGGCCCCATCAGATCCACAATGGGTAATATGGATCTGGATCCTACAGTCAGGTCTACAATGTTCTCCTATTTTTCTCGAAACTTAATGGCATACCCTTCGTTGTTAAAAATTACTCCCTCCGTCCCGGTCATTTGTTGTCCTTTGGTTTTGGCACAAAGATCAAGGAAAGGGAGAAGGGTCAATTACTAAATGACATGTGGAATAAATTGAATGTAAATGACCAAATTACTCATCAAATTCATTCTTAAAATAGAAAGGACAACAAATGACTGAAACACCCCAAAATGGAAAAGGACAACAAATGACCGGGACAGAGGGAGTAATTATATACAAAATGCCGCTAAACTCAATACATAGTTATCCAAATAACCAAATGCTCAAATTCCGCTCTTTTTAAACTCTATTCATGTAATTTTAGTTTGCTACTCGTTAAAAATATGCTTAATCATTATTTACTTATCAATAAACTACCTTTTTTTTTGCCATAATTTACCCTTGAAAACCCGGAATTATGATTTTCAAAACTCATCTTTACGTTTAGGGACACACCGATAATAAATAAAAACCAATGGTATATGTTAGAATTTGGAAAAACTTGGGGGTACACGGTAGAAAATCCAACACACACGTCATTTGCAATGTACGCACTTCCGCAGTCCCGCTATTTGTCACAATTACCGTAGTTTAATAGAATGGTTACAGAGAGTACCAGATAATACTTGAGAACCTACACTGCAACATACAGCAAGGTAGCAGCAGCAACATAAAGATCATTCGCCGCATAGTTCAGACTACAAGTACAGCAGAGAAATAAACTACATATGAATGAACAAAAGAAAGGCCTACTACTGGAGAAATTAAAGGCACAAAGATGAAGTTTAATACAGTTAATGATTTCAGTTAAATCCACAAATACACAGTTAATGATTTCAGTTAGTTAATGTAGCTGGTTGATGCTGGTTGTGACTTTCATCAACCAGCTATATCCGTCTTTCCTCGTTCATACTTCATATTACATGCTGGAATATGAATCTCGACTAGAAGCAAATCCATTTAAGAGAGACCAATCGAACCACTCATCTGGAAAATATTCCTCAAAACTTCCACTCCCTGTGCAAGGTAACATGCACCAGGCCAAAACCATTATAACATAATGATAGAGAGCATGTTCTACCTATAAGAGTATGAAGCACCTGCAAATGAGTATCGAGAAGACACTGGTGCAGGCCCATTGTCGGCTGGACCTCCAACCTGGTGATTCCTTGGGTTGTGGTATGACAACTCATGAGAAGCATATGGTGAGTATATTCCTTCGATAGCCGCATTTCTTGGCAACGGATAATCTATACCATGAAATCCTGGCTTCACCTCAGGTGGTTGTGCCGTGGTCAGAGTAGTTTGGCTGTAAACCTCATAAGCTGTCTCCCTTCCTGATAACCTTATATAAGGATCAGATGAGGTTCCATGATAATTATTATGGAGATATTGATTCGCTCGGGAATCTAAGTTGACTTGACCTGATATCTCAAAAGATGGCTCGATTTCGCTTCTTAGACCATACATTGGATACTCGTTTTGGTGAGGAAAAACTGGCTCCGGTCGAGCATTTTGACCTTGAAATGATGATAAACCGCCATATCTAAGTGTGGGGTCTGCAACAAGCTGATCCTGTGCAGAAGATATGTGCCTATATGTTGAGGCAGGATCAGAAGATGGCTCAGTTTGCCTATTTAGACCATACCTTGGATACTCGTTCTGGCGAAGAAAATCTGGCTCGGAACGAACTGTTTGACCTTGCAATGATGATAAACTACCATATCCAAGTGTGGTATCTCCGATAACTTGCTCCTGTGATGAAGATATGTGCCTATATGTCAGGATGGGATCCCTGAAAATTTGGTCTGTCGTGGAGGGGGTTTCCCGGTACATGGAGGCAGAGTTCCGGATAGATTGACCCATGTATTGGTTACTTCTGTAAGATTCGGAAATTGGAGCAGAAGGAACTGCATTCTGCCTCGGAACATGTAATTTAGGTTGCAGATGAAACTTGCGATATTCTTCCTCCGGGACACAACGTTTACCAGAAGAAGATGAAGGTTGCTGAACAGCTGGATGGTCCTTGTGAGACTGGGGTAGTGGACGGAATAGCGATTTAAGTTTGGTAACCTGCACACATTAGAACCACTGTAAATCTCAAATAAATCACACCAATATATGTCAGATTTAAAGGATAGAACTCCGGCTTTATTTGTAACTGAGACTCTTCTGATGGAGGAATTTGGAGGGAAATAGAGGGGAGGAAAATGGAAGGGGACAATCTCTATTGGTTAGGAAGTTGGATTGGAAAAGGAAGAACCTATTTTCCTCCAAGGCAAATTAAACCCATAGGAAAGTCGCCCCCCACCACATTTGTATCCAAACAAAGGGTCAATTTCATGATAGCTAATGGACAAGTGATTATGTGGAGCCAACCTTCATACTATGAAGTTTAATGAACGAAGATGATGGTCCTACGCAGTGGACGCACATTACAAATGGTTCAATTCTCTACGGTAATAAAGCAAGGCTCCCATCAAAAGCATCTTGCTCATGGGAACACCTTCAGATGTTACACTGTGAGCTAATTTCTAACCCTATAAAGAACTTCAACAGGACCATAGTATGGATTGCATCGTAAGTATTAGGAAACACCCTCCTTGTCTAAGTGTCTTGCATTTTTCAAAAGCAAGCCAATGATATGTACATAAACCATGTAATGATGTCTACATAAAACAAATATGTGATTAATTAACTAATGAAACAATTAGAGTCATATGATTCAAGAAAATCGAATGGATTGGATTGAAATGTGATACGACAGAAGGATGAATTTAGAACCCCACACCACCAGGGTATAGTTGTTTGGTAGATCATCTCTTCACCTTTAGGGGAATGGAGTTAGAAACTTTGGAGATAACAAGGTATGGGGGGGGGTTGGAATGTCTTTAGAATCCATAACTATCTAACTCTATTCCAAAATAAGCCAACCAAACATTAGAATTGATCATAACCATTCCAGTCCTTAATCCCAAAATGATTTGGGGTCGGCTGACATGAATCATCTTTTAGAACCGTCCATGGGTGAACGCAGACCGCAAAATGCGAAAATATAGAAAAGAAAAAGTGAAAAACAAAAGGGAAGTGAAACATAATACAAAAGAAGGTAAACTTAAGGTTTTAAAATCGAAGTCTGGATTTCTTTTATAAAAACTTCGAATTTAAATCGAGAATAAAAATTAAAACGATTTTGAAAACCAAAGTAAAACTTAAGGTTACGGAATACCTTAAAAGTGAATCATGTGTTAATATATAAGAAACTTAATAACACAAATGTCCATAAATTAACTTGCTACAAATTTTACTTTCTCCGGCCGCACATGTTCTCTATTTCTATTTACCCATCTAAAAGGACCTTGAAAATTCTGAGTAAGGTACTTGTGTCATTTGATTCTCTAAAACTAACGAAACTCACGAACAATTTTAACGGCCATTAAGTACCTGAAAGGCAAATGCTGATTAAAAAAAATAGAGAAAGGGGCTTCATACTTGTTTGGAGGTTAGCTCAGTCTTAAATTTGTTTGTTCTCTCGTCATAGTTCTCCTTAATTGCTTTCTTGAAAACACTTTCAGGGAGAGGCAGACAGTCTTCATAGATCCTGAAGTGCACCTGAGAAACAAGCATAATCACCAAGCACTATCAACATAATATACAGGGAATAAGAAAAATACAGTAACAGAAAAGTGAAAGAGAGATGATTCAACCTGAGCAGGAAAACCTCCACCAAAAGCAGCTGGCTCAAGATTCATACCTCCAGCGGTTGATGCTTCGTAAATTCCATACAGAAGCTTTAGATCATAGTCATACAGAAAAAGCTTTAGACCAGGTTTAATGCCAAGCACAAGCTCCTTCCTGCCTGCTGACACAGCCATGACTTTGTAGCGGAAGCAATCAGGTTTTGTTTTGGCATTGCACATGAAAATCAATCCAGCAACATTTCTTCTAGAATCTGGACCGTGACCGGTTCTTGTCTCATCATGTTTCTTATTTTTGTTTTTACTCTCAGGATTAGGACCATGATCGACCCACATCGCATTACGTTTCTTATTTTTGTTTTTACTCTCAGGATTAGAACCATGATCAACCCTTACCTCGTCATGCTTCTTAATTTTATTTTTACTCTCGGAATTTTGACCGTCGTGATTAACCCTTATCTCATCATGTTTCTTATCTACATTTTTCTTCTTGTCGCTCATCTTAGAAGAAGGTTCCCCTTTCTCATTGACATTTGGAACTAAATCACCGTCTTTGCCCACTTCTATAGTATTCTTGGTCCCATCCTCAACAGCAACATTACTCTGGGATGCAACGTCTTTTTCTAGAGCTCTGAGTTTATTCCAAGCATGCCGATTCATAGCTCTTTTAGACTTGTTACCTTGGGGCTGCAAAGAATTGGGATTCTGCTGTTCAGAAATCGCAATCCTATCAGGGTTGGAAGGAGGTTCCTCTTTCTCCTTAACATTTGGAACTAAATCACTCTCTTTGCCCTCTTCTGTAGTATTCTTGCTCCCATCCTCAACAGCAACATTACTCTGGGATGCAACTTCTTTTTCTAGAGCTTTCAGTTTCTTCCTAGCATTCCGACGCCTAGCTTTTTTAGACAATTTACCTTGGGGCTGCAAAGAATTGGGATTCTGGTGTCCAGAAATCACAATTCCATTGGGGTTGGAAGGAGGTTTACCATTCCTCCTACGATTTCCCCGCACCATTCTGTTTTTATCAACTGAATACCGCATACAATGGAAACAACTTAGAATACATAGGACAAGGCCACAAGTCCACAACAACAACAACAAAAACTGACCCTTCGTTTAGATGAAAGTGTTTCGAGGGTGGGACTTGGGAGAATACTTTTCATAGGTTAGCAAGTTGGGATGAAGGGATACGGAGGGGGAGGGAAATGGATGGATCCGTTTCCCATCCTACAAACGAAATAGAATTCTTTCCACATAGGAAACATGAGGAAGGAAAATGGCATAGCTCTACCTCCTACTTTCGCATCCAAAACAAGGGTAAGTAGTCCCAAAATAATTTGAGGACGACTAAAATGAATCATCATTTGAAACTGTCAATATAAAAGACCAAAGTCATGGAAAGGTTACACAGTGTACTGTTGGGTAACACCCAATTGTACAACACAAGTTTTGTTCAATGTTACAAGATGTTACATGTACATACATTACAAAGTTACAATGTACATGGTGGAGTTCAATGAATTATATTTGATTCATTGTATTAGCTATGGACAAGGGGGACTAATGTCTTTATGAAGATGTTAGTACATGGAATTTGTTCCATAGGCTTTCCTATATAAATGATGGTTTTCATTTGGAAAAAAACACAATAATATCTCAAAACAAATATCAAACAAGGTGACTAAGCTAGGTAAAAAATAGCAAGACGGGTTTGAGGGTGAGAGGCAGTATAACGGGTGTTATAATACAATAATTTAGGAGGTTACTCTAGGGGTGATATTAGTGGCATTGACTAATATTACTGGAGGTCTAGAGGTTGTTATCTTATATTATTGTGGGTTTCGAATTGGTATTAATTCGGGACGGTTATGTTGTACTGGTACTATATTATTATAGTGGTTCTAGTCGATTTGGCTAGTGGGTTTTACTTCCGGTTTGGAAGGTTTTGCCCTGGGTTTGACCCTAAAATATCGTCTCATCTTATTATTGCTTACATTTATTTACTTTTACGGTTTACTTGTCGGTTGGTTGCTTCCGTTGCACGTGGGACATTGACGCTAATTTCCCAACATGTACATAGTCAATTATGCGAAGCTCATCCCGTGTACACACAGTTACAGACATGGTAATTGACAAAAGAAACTGGCATAAATTATGTAAGATTGGGGATTTACTCCCTCCGTCTCAGACATTTGTTTACCAATTGCTTCGATTATTAAAAGATATCGCAAAGGTAAACAATTGACTGGGACGGAGGGAGTACTCGGTAATTCACTTGACGCATGCCCTGAATCCCCCCCAACCCCCAGGAATCTAGAATAACAACTACAGAAGACATAAATAATGTGCAAAAAAAAAAAAATACAAGAATTGAAAGAAGAAGTGGTAATGAGAGGCGAAGAGTAAACCTGGAGGAATTGATTGAGAAAATCAAGCATGAAATAATACAAAGGGTGAATGAGAGCAGTAATTTAGGTCGTGCTTTTGGTTTTCAGAAATCAGATTTGTGGTTTGCCGGGTCGATCTTATTGCATGTTTCGCATTTTCGCCCGCCCAGCCACACCTCTTCGTCTGGTTAACAATATAAAGGTGGACATATGTTCGGGCCAGCCCATATTAAGGTTCTGTTCTTTTGGACTTAATTTCAACTCATTTTAGTTTAGTTCAGTTTAATTTAGTTCAGTTTAATTCAGTTCAGTTCAGATTTTTTCTTCACAAATTAATTCTTTACTTCACTTTAGCTCCAATCAGTTCAGTTTAGATAATTTCAGTCCAAAAGAACATGGTCTAATCCGGCCAGTACAAGGCCACCAAATCCCTAGCTCGCCCCGACTCAGCAAACCCACTATCAGCCTGTGAGGTGGGCTCAGGCTCACTCTCCACCAACTCGGCCGGCCTACTGTCCACAGCTTTTTGTGACGATAAATTATTAACTTTGTTTTATTACTCCCTCGGTCAATAGTTTATGCTTACCTTTTTCGGTGTTTCACTCAATAGTTTACCTTTCCGTTTTGGATATATTTTACTCTCTATTTTATCTGTTAATAATATTAAAAACATTTCCCATCTCTTTATACCTTGATCTTTGTGTATAAAGCATTTAAGCATAGGTAAACATTTCACTGAAACAGAAAGGGTATAAATTTTCTTATGATATAAGAGAAAAGATGAGCCTAAAAGAATAAATACTTCCTCTTATTCTCAATAACTCTCCCTATTTATGGAGGGCGCGAGAATTGAGGGAGGGAGTATTATATGGTAAAGTATTGTAGTGGGGGTGGGAGATTGGAGAGAGGAAAGATATTGTGTGATATTATTGTTGGGTGAGGTGATTAAAATAAGTATTGTTGTGAGGTAACGTGATTAAAATAAGATAAAGTATGAGTATTGTTGTGGGATGAGGTGATTAAAATAAGTATAAAAGTTTGCCAAATAAAGAAATAGAAAGAGTATTGTGAATAGACGAAAAAGGAAATAGAGAGAGTTATTGAGAATGGGAGGGAGTACAAAGTATTACTTCGCATAACTTTTTATCTTAAACTAGTTTTGTGACCCGTGAGAATCACGGGTTTGATTGTTTATGTTCTTTTGTTTTTGCATTATCGTTCATGAATGCGTTATTCGGCTTGTTTGTCTCCTTGCCTATTATCTTGGAGATATGTTGGTAGGATACCTAAGCATGACAAGTAGGCAATAAATAAGGTATTGTCACAGTTTTTAAGGGTAAGATATATTATAGCTAGGCGGTTGAGAATTTCTGATATGAGAGTAGTTGGAACTTGTTGGAAATCACAAACTCTGTATTGAACAATGACACCAAAACCAATGAATTCTTCAATTAAAAGAATATACGAATGTCTCTGATTTCGAAGGCTGGTGTTGCATATAAATTAAATGGAAAATTGTACTGTCTTGCTTGTGTTTCATCAGAGCACTTTAAACAACTTATTCTCAAAGTCTAGAAGCAAAAGTCAACACAAATTATGGGGAAACGTAAAAGGTTGGACACTTGGACATCTAATTTGATTCCTTATACATAACATATTCTAATGAAAAAAGAAATGTAAAATAAAGTAAACATGTAAAATATCAAAATGAATGAATAGTAATGATATTTTATAAGTGAATTTTGCATATTATCTTTAGTCAATTAGAGACGATATGAATGATGCGTAGAAAGCGCTCCGTTAAAATACAACTTATGTTTGTCTTACTAATTAGGCTAAAATTACAAGTTTATTTTCTTAAATGCAGTGGACTTTGTTAAACTTTTTCAGCAAATACATTTACAATTCTTGTCGATTCGTCAGTCTTTCAACATCTTTCTTGTAAATTCAATTGATTTCAAACGTATTGGCGAAAATATTATTGAAATAATTTTTGAATAATGAAAGACAAAAGTGATATACTTAAACCATTAGCAAGGAGTTGATGACATGTGACTTATACAAATAAAATTCTAGAATAAATACGTATTCAATATTTTTTAAAATAAGTTTTATGTGACCAATTTTTGAGAGGATACACAAGAAAATGTATCTGTTCAACAATGACCTAATTCTAGTTTCATTTCTATATCTCTTGTCAATTAGCTAGAGGCATCTCTATAACTCTTGTTGTTTATGAACTTTTATGTGAGGAGCTTTAACGTCTATGCCAATGAATTACAAAGAAATAAGGATACACAATTTGTCTTATTATACTTCTTCCATTTTTTTAATTATCAACTCATTTGCTTGTGCGCAATAATTCAAATTAAGAAAATACAAAAACCAATTGAAAATAAAAGGAAAAAGTTTGTAATTGGTGGAGTAATGTGAGAATTTTACCCTTAATGGATGACATTTATTTTGTAATTTAAAAAAAAAAGTTATAAGGAACATTTCGTAAAAGCAAATCCCAAAGTAGAAATAAAAGAAAAAAGGTGATAATATAAAAATGGACAAAAAAGAGAAGTGGGATGATAACTAAAAAATATTCGTAACAACTGATTTATGAGAAAAGAAAAATATATACAAATTATTACAAAAAAAATAAACATTTCTCGAAGAAATATTGAGAGTGGTAGAAGAAAATATTTGATGGAAAAAAACGATTTAAAAGCTTGAAAACATTCAAAGTTGAAACAATGAATTGGAGAATGATCATCGGATTCTAACCAAAAACCATGCAAAATATTTACCTTGGTCAACATTAAAAGATCCAATTTATATCCTTGGAGCATGTATACTTCAACACTTCCATTAAGACATTTGATTTATAATCCGTTTGTCGACTAAAATATTTGATTTATAACTTGTTTGACAAAATTCAAGTTGAAGAATACATGAAAAACTAATAAAGTGCACGAAAGGGTGTAAAACAATTTAGTACAATTTACAAAATAATAATAATAATAATAATAATAATAATAATAATAATAATAATAATAATAATAATAATAATAATAATAATAATAATAATAATAATAATAATAATAATAATAATAATAATTGATGGGGGATATTCTGCACCCGCTGACCGAGTCAACATATTGAGGAAGGTCAAAGCTAATAGACAGCAAGTCAACATATTAGACTGACCCTAAACTTAAGCCTTGCGGCCATCGGCTGTCTGGGTCTCGGCTAGGCAACTAGCCAGCCGGGAGGCATATCCGCGTACTCACATCCGGTCCCCTCGGCATGGAGTCAACCAGGCCAGCCGGCCTGCCATGGGTCCCTCGGCCGAGGGTAGAACAGTCTTTCCACCTGCTAGCCACTTGGCCACTACGTGACAAAAGGTGAAAGTCTATAAATACTCCTCAATCCTCATTGAGAGAACGATCCACGATTCATCCTAAAACTCACTAATAATCTGGTATAAACTCCCTTATCTCTCTACAATATACTTTGCCAAGTAACACACAACTTATCTCTCTAAGTTTACTGACTTGAGCGTCGGAGTGAGTACGCTCGGTACCAAGCCGAGCCCTTAGTTTGTTCATCTTTACAGGAAAGAGCGAAAGGAAGAGTCAAGCAAAGACATCATTCAACAAGCTTACGTGGTCATAACTCTGCTTCGGAATTACACCCGGAACAATTGGCGCCGTCTGTGGGGAACCATACTAAAAGCTGGTCGCCTACCTTAAAAAAAAAAAAACAACCAAAAACCATTCAAAGAGCTAAGAGGATGTCAAAACAACAAGAAATAATTGTGAGTGACGAAACCGCATTCTAGTAGGATGACACGTTCCCTAATTCTGAGATCGGGCAGTCCCCCACCGGCCGAGTCATTGAGCCGGTGAAGTACGGGATGCCAAGAGAGCCAGAAACACCGCTGCCGACCGGCCAAGTCACTGTCATGGGACATGTGGTCGATGCGGCCAAATTGAAGCTATTCCTGGACCTGATGGGTGGTACGCCGGTCACAGGGGCGACAGCGCCTCCATAGGTGACCAGGGCCCACAAAGTAACTCCGAACAACTTGACCGGAGTAATACAAGGAGCTGGGCATGCAAGGACGCCGGCGGAGCCCGTGGTGCCAGTGGCAGACCAAAGTCCATCCCCCACTCGCGGGAGGACAGCGTCGCCGCGGCAACAACGAGGCCACCCCCGAAGAAATGAAAGAAGTTCGACTCTCCAAAGTCGGACAACAAGAAGCCTTTCCCGCCAGATGGAGGGAAGCCGGACTAGGGTTGCGAGGAGCCGATCGCCGCGTGTCATTCGGCACGTGGTCAGACAGCCCCTCAGTACCTATGTCCTCGAAGTCTCTGTGCCGACTAAACTGAAGCTGCCGCCTCTATCATACAAAGGGGATAGCGACCCAACCGACCATGCCGAGGCTTTCGAGTCATACATGTCGGTATGGGAGAAACCCGATGAGGTGTGGCGCCGAGTCTTCCCAACGACCCTCCACGGCATGGCGCAGAGTTGGTACAAGGGGCTACCTAACGGCTCGGTATACTGCTATGCCGACCTGAGAGACAACTTCATAGCCCAGTACGCCTGCAACAAGAGAAGGGCCGTGGAGACATCAGACCTCCTGACTATCCGACAGGGGGAGGACGAGTCCCTCCGAAGCTATGTGAAGAGGTTCGACGCAAAAGTTCAGCAGATCCGTGAGCTGAACACCGAACTGGCGGCCTTCGCACTGATGAAAGGCCTCCCGAAAGGCGAGTTCAAAAACGAGCTGATCAAGTGCGAGGACCTCAACCTAGACACCGCCAGAAAGATGGCCGATCGAGCCGTAAAGGTGGAGGACTATCACAAGACCTGGGTAGGCCACAGTGAATCTGGGCACCCAGAGAGGAAGAGCCGCCGGGACAACATAGATGAAGGTCGACGTGACGGGAATAGGTCACGGCCTGAGAGATTTAATAGGAAACAGAACTCGGCGGGCGCCGGGGGGAGTTCGGGACCATACACCCAGAAGCGGTACAGCGGTCTCACCCCCCTGGTCAAATCACCGGCCGAGGTCTTTGCCCTAAGCAAGAATGAAGGCCAGAAATGGGCAAGGCCCCCAAGGCGAGGGGGACGGCGACCTTAGCCAGTTTTGCGATTACCACGGCCAAGCCGGCCATAAGACCGACAACTGTCGGCATCTGAGGAACGCCATCGAGGAGCTAATCCGAAAGGGGGCCCTCAGCAAGTATGTAGCTGGAGGCCCGGAAACAAGCTCCGACGGGCCGAATAGAAAATCAGTATTCCAGTGCATGGGAGTGATCCAGGTTGTCATCGGAGGAAACGAGAACGGTGGGTCAGCTAATGGGCACAAACGGCACCTAAATGAGTTGTACCAAGCCATCAACTTTGTGCCAAAAACAGCGATCCCCGCTTCCACCGTCCCCGATATAACCATCGGAAAGAAGGACTACGAAGGAGTCGTTGCCCCGCACAACGACCCGCTTGTAGTCCACTTGGACATAGCCAACCACTTGGTCAAAAGGTGCCTAATTGACACAGGCGCCTACACGAACATCATGTTCAGGGAGTGCTTTCTCAATCTCGGTCTGAAGATTGAAGACCTGAGCCCCTGCACCAACCCGCTGTACAGCTTCTCCGGGGCCGGCCTGGTACCCCTGGGGTCAATCAGATTGCCGGTGATGTTTGGCCAAGCCGATGCGGCCAAGAATGTTTTATCTGAGTTCGTGGTCATTGATGGTTCGTCTGCCTACAACGTTCTCATAGGCCGAGTCACTTTGAGCGAGGCCGATGCAGTGATGTCCATCCGGGCCCTAACATTGATGTATGTCTCGGACCGGGGGGAAGCGCAAAAGCTCGTCTCAAAGGACGAAAGAGACGAAATTGTCAATGTCCAAGTATCTGCCAGGGGGTGCAACATGCAATCCCTCAAAGTGGCGAAGAAGTCAGAGAAGGGGAAGAGCCCATCCTTACAGCAGGAGGGTGATCCGATGCACACCAACGTCGGCATGGTCGAAGGAGCCGAGACCGAGGAAGTGGAAATTGACCCAGGGCGCACCGTAACTGTCGGTGTCGGCCTGGAGCCAAAATTCAGAGCCGATCTCCTAGACCTGCTGAGGAAGAACAAAGATGTCTTCGCATACTCAGCCGCCGAGATGCGGGCGTGAGCGGGAGGTGATCGTTCACAAGCCGAACGTACTCTCCACCGCTCGCCTGTCAAACAGAAGATGAGGAACTCCTCGGCCGAGAAGGATGAGGCCATCAAAGCCGAGGTAGATAAACTATTAGAGGCGGGCTTTATCATGCCTTGTACTTACCCTGAGTGGCTAGCAAATGTTGTAATGGTGAGGAAGTCATCAGGGGCGTGGAGGATGTGTGTTGATTTTACAAATCTTAATAAAGCATGCCCTAAAGATTGTTATCCCTTGCCTCGAATAGATAGTTTAATTAACGCAACGGCAGGCTACACTATGCTGAGCCTGCTAGACGCCTTCTCAGGGTACCATCAGGTATTCATGGCCGAGGAAGACATGCCTTAGTGCGCATTCATCACCATACACGGCACATACATGTATAAAATGATGCCGTTCGGTTTGAAAAATGCTGGCGCAACTTACACTAGGCTGGTAGACAAAGTGTTTCAAGATAAAAAAGGGCGAAACATCGAGGCTTACGTCGACGATGCTATTGTAAAAAGCAAGTCTGACAGCGAGCACTTGGCCGATTTGAGCGAAACATTTTGTTCACTAAGGAAATATAGAATGAAGCTTAACCCAAAGAAATGCAACTTCGGTGTCCGGGCCGGCAAGTTCCTCGGCGTGCTTGTCAGCGCCAGGGGAATTGATGCCAATCCAAAGAAAGTCCAAGCAATACTAGACCTGCCGGAGCCGAGGAATCGAAAAGAGGTTATGATGCTGACCGGGAGGATGGCGGCTCTCGCTCGCTTCATTTCTCGGTCGGCCGACAAGAGCACCCCATTCTTTAAAGTATTGAAAGGGAATAAAGACTTTTGCTGGGGGGAGGAACAGAGTGCGGCTTTCAAGCAACTGAAAGCCCACCTACTAACTCTCCCGACCCTGTCCAGGCCGATGCTGGGGGAGACGCTATATCTATACTTAGCAGTTACCTCGGCCACGGTCAGTGCCGTAATCGTCAGGGAAGAAAACAAGCAACAACACCCAATCTACTTTATCAACCATACACTGCTGCCCGCCGAAAGAAATTACCCACTGATCGAAAAAGCGGCTTTCGCCGTCGTCGTTGCCGTAAGAAAGTTAAAACCCTACTTCGACGCACATCCCGTGACGGTCTTAACCGACCAGCCATTGGAGAAAGCCTTAGAAAAATTCGAAAAATCCGGCCGACTTATCAAATGGGCAGTGGAGCTATCCGGCTTCGGCATTCAGTACAAGCCGAGGCCTTCGATAAAGAGGCAAGCACTTGCAGACTTCCTAGCCGAGTGCACATATCAAGAAGAATCAAATCCCGGTATGTGGGAAGTGTATACCGACGGGTCCTCCACGGCGAACAGCTCAGGAGCCGGCATCCTTATCATCAGCCCTAACGGGGACGAGTTTGAGTACGCCTTGAAGTTTACCTTCTCGGCCTCAAACAACGAATCCGAATATGAGGCGGTGATAACTAGAGTCGAGTTAGCTAGAGCTGCCGGGGCGGAGCATGTTGTGGTGAAAACAGATTCACTCTTAGTCACTAATCAAATCAGAGGAGAGTATGAGGCTCGAGACAACGGGATGGTGAGATACCTGGAAAGGGTAAAAGCCGACACCGCAAAATTGAAATCTTTCCAAATACGGTGCATCCCTGTGTCCGAGAACAACCGAGCCGACGCTCTCTCAAAACTTGCCGTTTAAGCATCAAGAATGTCGGTCGAACCGTCTTTGGTGGATATCGGGAATGCTAAAAGCATCACCGAGACCGTTGGCATGGTGGGCGACATCGAAGCCGAGACGACGTGGATGACTCCGATAATGAAATACAAACTAACAAAAGAGTTACCGGAGGACCTCATTCTCTCTCAGAAGATAAGAAGGATCGCCTCAAGGTACTTGATGTTTGAAGGAGAACTATACAGAAGGTCCGTGATAAGACCACTTTTGAAATGCGTCGGCCCAACCGACGCGGAGCTCATACTGACAGAGATTTACGAAGGCATCTGCGGACATCACATGGGGGCGAGAACGTTAGCCCACAAAGCTCTCCGAGCCGGCTACTTCTGGCCGACCATGCTGAAAGATTCCAGAACTAAGACCAAGAAGTGCAAAAATTGTCAGATGCATGCTCCGGTGATACATGCACCTTCCCGAGACTTGCAACCAGTACTTAGCCCCCTACCATTTGCACAGTGGGGGATGAATTTATTAGGACCATTTCCGACGGCCTCCGGAGGAAGAAAGTACCTAATCGTCGCCGTTGACTACTTCACCAAATGGGTCGAGGCTGTCGCGGTACCTGCCAAGACCACGGCGGCCGTAAGAAAGGTGATTTGGGAGAACGTCATAACTCGATTTGGGTTGCCCCAAGTCATTGTATTTGACCACGGCCGAGAATTTTGGAGTGACATGGTGATGAATTGGCTGGAAGAGCTCGGTATCAAATTCGCATACTCCTCCGTCGCCACCCTCGAGCGGGCGGCGGAGGCAGCCAATAAAACAATACTGAACGGGCTGAAAAAGAAGGTTGAAGATCTAAAGGGAAGATGGGCTGATGAGCTACTCGACGTCCTGTGGTCCATTCGAACCACGGAGAAAGAAGCAACGGGGTACAGTCCATTCCACCTAGTCTATGGATCTGAGGCCGTCCTGCCAATTGAAGCAGCGGTGCCGACATTCAGAACGCAAACTTTTGACCCAATCGAAAATGAGGAAGGCCTGAGAGCCTCCCTAGATCTGGTCGAAGAAAGTCGAGACACGGCACGGCTCAACTTGGCAATTTATCAAAACCGAATGAGAAGAGCATACAACCGCAGGGTCCACAAAAGGGACTTAAGAGTAGGAGATCTAGTCCTAAGAAAGTCGGCCGCAACCAACAAAGGAAACATCCATGGTAAAATGACGGCCAACTGGGAAGGACCCTACAAGGTGGTTGAAGAAATGCGGCCGGGGACATACCGGCTGACAGACATGGAGGGTGTTCCTCTAATGAGCCATTGGAACACAGACAACCTTAGGAAGTATTTTGTATAGCGGCGGAGGTGTCCGAGACCGTTGTGGGCACCCCAACGCATGATTATATCTTATGAAGAATAATCCAAGTTTTCCCTCAAAATGCTCGTCCCCTCCGTAGTCGTAACAAGGTAGACGCCGCGGCCAAAGCCGGGCAGTCACGAGTAGACGCCGCGGCCAAAGCGGGCGATCACTACAATGGCGATTGATACTCGCGAAAGCGACCAACATGCTTAGTAGACGCCAACTGGGCAGTCACTACCAATGCGGTTGATACTCGCGAAAGCGACCAACATGCTTAGGAACGTATAAGTACGATTCGAACGCAAATCTGACCGCCTCGGCCAATCCGGGAGTGGCAGAGGAAGCGATCAATATGTCTACAGATACGAACGCTGTCGAGCCGTAACCTCTATTGCCTCGGCCAAAGCCGGGAGTAACGGGGACACAACGACCGATACGCTAACATGTTCACAACGGCGGTTGGGAAACGCAAATCTGACCGCCTCGGCTAAGATCGGGAGTGGAGGAGGAAGCGACCGACATGCCAACATGTTTAAAAACGTTTAAGTACAATTGAGATGCGCCTTCTAACTGCCTCGGCCAAGCCGAAAGTAAAAACGAAAAAGCGCTCAATATGTTGAAACGTAAGAGGACCACTTAATGGAGGCAAAATAAACAAACTTTATTGAAAAATGTTTACAGGTGGGGCAAAACAAAGTCGACGGCCGTCCCCATAGGGATAGCCTAAACACAACCTACCAAAGTTTAACAAAAACAAAAGGTACAACAAAAGGTTACAGACATAAGATTTGAAGCGCCAAAAGGATGGCAGGGAGGAAAGGCTCAATAGTTGGCCCCCGAACAGCTGAAGCTGTCAGAAGGACCGGGTGAATCTGGTGACGACCGCCCGTCTCCCTATGCTTGTTGCTGCTCGCCACCGGCAGCAGTAGTAGCATCACCAACGGTGGGCGGCCCAAAGGAGATCTTGGCAACTTCACTTGCCTTGGCCCTCTCAGCCTCCTCTCTGGCCTCCTTCACCTTAGCATCCCGGGCCGCCTTCTCCGCAGCCTCCTCAGCGGCCTTCGCCGCCTTTGCCTTCTCCATAACCTTTGCCTCCGTAGCAGCCGCCTTCTCATCAAGAAGCCGGTCAAAATCTTGCCACGGGACGGAGCTTTCAAGAAGGAGCTCCTTAATTACATCCCTGATAGCATCTTTAGCTTGGTCCCGGTACTGGGCACACATGTCAGGGATGATGACGGTCTTCAGCGTCTCAATGTCCTTCTCCCTCTGAGCAAGGATAGCCTTGGTGTTCCTATGCTCCTCCGCCTCAGCCGAATGCAGGGACTTCCATCTTTCCCTCTGATCAACCATGGCATTATAACCGCCCTGAAGCTTCTCTCCCTCCTCCCGCAGCTTAGCGGCGTCAGCCAACGCAGCCTCAACCTTGGCTCTCTCGGCTAGGACCGCCTTATCAGCTTCCTCCTTAAGCTTTCGCTCAGCAAGGAAGTCCTTTATGGCGGCCCGGAAGTCTTTCTTCGACTTCTCGGCCTCCTTCTTAGAAGCAGCAAGCTCGATCCTAAGCCGTTCAAGCACAGGGGCAGCTTGAGCCATGACCTTTTCCTGCTCCATAATATGGTTGCCGGCTAGTTCAGTCCACTTAGCCAGCCTCTTGGACAACCTCGTGCCTTCCGCCACAAGCTGAGCGGGGGAAACCTTCTGGGATGAGGAGTCGGCGGTGACATTTTGATCGCCCGTCTGCACAGGCTGCTTCTCCAATTGTCGTTCAGTGCGAACGACAGCTGGCGGCGGCTGATCTACAAAAAATCCAGACAAAGCATCCATGTCAACATTCATCGACATATCAGAAAGCCTGTCATCAGGAACGCCTAAGGAACCTGCTAAATCCGAGCCGTGGGTTAAATCCGTACCAGTCCTAGCCTTCTTGGGTAGAGGGCCGGCTGACCCCTTTTCTTTCCCCGCCTCGGTAACAGCAGCAGCAGGCGTTGCCACTTTTCTCTTATTCGAAGGAGGAG
Organism: Silene latifolia; assembly: GCF_048544455.1. NCBI lineage: Eukaryota > Viridiplantae > Streptophyta > Magnoliopsida > Caryophyllales > Caryophyllaceae > Silene > Silene latifolia. Next base: position 47,183,462 of record NC_133532.1, on the reverse strand, counting down.
GACCCTCCACAACGGTGACCTCCTCTTCAACATCAACGACCACCTGCTCCTTTTGGACTACGGGGATTGCAGATTGAGCTGGAGTTGACGCCGTTGCCGCCGTAGACGTTGTCTTTGGTCTCCGGCGCGACACGTTACCAGCAATCTGCGCTTGAGCCGCCGCCACATCCAATGCCTTCAACTGCTGCTCCATAAGTTCGTGAGGGGCCGGTCTACGATCACGTGGCGCGGCCTTAGGATGCAGCTCAACAACTCTCCCGTTCTCGTCAAGTCCCAACCTCTTGAGGACGGAGACAGCGATTCGGGCCAAATCGGTCTCGAAAAAAGAAACGAAGCGGGGAGTTAAGCAAAAGAAATAAACCAAGGCTCAAATACGTAAACATAAAAAGCAAAGATGGGCCTCATACCGACCCCACTCACCCCGGCCGAGGGCGGTATGAGGCCGACGTGGCAAAGCGGCTCATCCTGAAGAACGATCCGCGTCGGGGCATCCATCCCTTGGCGTGCCATCCTTCTCGACCTCAAATGACCTCATTGCCCGCGTTTCGTCCTCATTAAGATAGACCTTCAAGGCGTCCATCTTAAGCTTATTCCGGGAGACATATTTGTCATGCTCCCCTTGATTCTTACACCGCAAATTGACGCGGCTCGAAAGGGCAGGCGTGGATAGTCCTCCGGAACCTCGACGTATACCCACCGCCCCTTCCAGTCCTTGCAAGATGTCAACTTGGAAACGGTGACATAACCCGCCTCGGTCAGTATCTTTGTACCACCCCGTGCCACCTAGGGTAGTCTGCGAAGATGGTGAAGCCGACGGAAGAGGTTCACCGTTGGGGCCTCCCCTTTAAAAAGACATAACCATACAAAGCCAACAATCGTCCGATGGCCAAGCGATGCGATTGGGCCACGGCGACATTCATGGCTTTAATTATGGCGACAACGTATTCATTAAGAGGAAACCGGAGCCCATACTCCAGGTGTCTGATGTACACACCGATACAACCCTCGGGAGGGCAACAGACGGCCTGATCACCCTCAGGAACAATTATTTTATACCCCCTGACGAAGGAGTAATGATCTTCAAAAAGGTCAGAACCGGAACAACTAGCGAACTTGTTCGTCCAAGCACGATCAGGATTGAACGAACAGGCGTCGCCGTGCCACGAGAAATGCGGCCTCTTTACGACAGAAGGGGTCGCCTCATCATCGTCATCATAAAAACCCTCCAAAAATTGAGGATCAATTTCAGGAGAAGGCGACTTGGGACCCCCAAACCCTATCGGGTTGACAACCAGTGGCTCCTGTTCATCAGGATGCGACGGTTCGCCCCGGCGAGAGGTCTTTGGGTTGAGCATCCGCAGAAGACATAGTGACAACAAAAACTTAACAATTAAAAGTTGGAAAAATTTGTTTGTTTACCTTGGAAAAAGTGCTACGCCGAGTAACGCTTTGAAGACTAGAGAGAAATTTCTTCGAAAAAAGCTAAGAGAGAGGAATATTTTTTTGAGAAAATGAAGTTTGATGGCAAAAAAACGGGGCACACTGCTCTATTTATAGAGCAAAGCCCATGAGGCGGACCAACCAGGGCAAAGCCCATGAAACGTCCACCAATCAATGCCAAGCCACGTGTCAAGCATGCAGCCACGGAATGTCAATCGACATACAGTTACAAATCTTCTTCGACACGCTCCTTGGTATCTACTCGCCACCGGCCAGCTGATCAACCAAGCTTGGCAGCACCGACCGGGGGCAATCAAAAGCACACGGCACCCTCAACCTTGGTCTCGGCCAGCGCCATTTTCTTTTCCACATTGGATGTCCATTACACATCCATGTGGAGGGGGGATACGGTACGGCCTGAACAGAACCAAGCCGAGGAAGAAGAAGCCGGGGAAGAAGTTCAACTTGCGCAGAATACGCTCAACACTCATCGAAGGTCCATACCACGGCATAGACTACGCTGGGGGCAAATTGATGGGGCATATTCTGCACCCGCTGACCGAGTCAACATATTGAGGAAGGTCAAAGCTAATAGACAGCAAGTCAACATATTAGACAGCCTAACCGACGCAGCCAGTCGGCCTGTCACTTGGGTCTCGGCTAGGCAACTAGCCAGCCGGGAGGCATATCCGCGTACTCACATCCGGTCCCCTCGGCATGGAGTCAACCAGGCCAGCCGGCCTGCCATGGGTCCCTCGGCCGAGGGTAGAACAGTCTTTCCACCTGCTAGCCACTTGGCCACTACGTGACAAAAGGTGAAAGTCTATAAATACTCCTCAATCCTCATTGAGAGAACGATCCACGATTCATCCTAAAACTCACTAATAATCTGGTATAAACTCCCTTATCTCTCTACAATATACTTTGCCAAGTAACACACAACTTATCTCTCTAAGTTTACTGACATGAGCGTCGGAGTGGGTACGCTCGGTACCAAGCCGAGCCCTCAGTTTGTTCATCTTTACAGGAAAGAGCGAAAGGAAGAGTCAAGCAAAGACATCATTCAACAAGCTTACGTGGTCATAACTCTGCTTCGGAATTACACCCGGAACAACAACAACAACAACAATAATAATAATAATAATAATAATAATAATAATAATAATAATAATAATAATAATAATAACCATGAAGAGAGAGAGCGTCTTCTCTCTACGATTAAGCGATCTACAAACCCTAGACTTCTCGATCCTTTTGATTTGATTTCCTTTACTTCTTAATCTTTTTTCTTCTTTGTTTCGTTCATGGCTAGGCCTCGGGGGAGAGCTCGTGGACGTCCGGTGTTGCATCATGCAGCGGTGGATGCTCACCCTGTGGATTCGTCTATGGTTGCAGGTGATGTTTTGCGCACTCCTTTTGTGGTTTCTGGGTTGATAGGATATGTTGTTCGTAGTCACAGTAGGCCTAGAACCTATAATTCAGTAATTAGTTCGCTTAGGGAGTCATGTGATGCTTTGATGGAGGATATTGAGCCTAATTTTGAGGCTCCTGCCTAAGAAAAGCCTTCCCTAGTTCTTAGTTTGGGGACAGGTCCTAATCTTGGGACAGAAGCGGGCACTGGTAATGCAGGGGCTGGGGGTACATCTGTTCCTGCTGCAGCTGCAGTTTTTGTAGTTCCTACTGCAGTCCCTGCTACTGCAGATCCAAATACTGCAGTGCCTACAGTAGCTGCTGCCTCTGTGGGGGAACCTAGTTGGACTAAGATTGTTAAGCCAAAAGTAGAGATGAGTCTTCACTACTGCAAACATAGTGCTGACTCTACTGAGATAGATATTTATGAGGATGATGTGGAGGGTGAACTGCTCTTTTGGAAGTATACTTTAATGGGTAATGTATTGGGTGCTCGTCCTACTGTGGCCCAAATGCAGGCCTATGTTACCAAGAGTTGGAACCATGTGTCTTTGCCTGCAGTTCAATATTTTCGAAGAGGGTGGTTTTCCTTTCGTTTTACTAGCGCTGAGGATATGGATGAGGTTTTAAAAAGAGGTCCATGGTCTTTAGGGAGTAACTCACTGGTGTTAAAGCAGTGGACTCCAAACTTCTCTCTGGAAATGGACAAATTATCTGTTGTTCCTATTTGGATTCTTTTTCCTGAATTGGACCCTGTTCTCTGGTCTGATGTAGTGTTGAGCAAGCTTGCTAGCAAGGTTGGCCAGCCACTTTATGCAGACTTGACTACCACTTGTAAGGCACGTCTGTCTTTTGCAAGAGTCTTGGTTGAGGCTGACTTGGCCACTGAGCTGCCTGAGCATGTAATCATCAACACTCCTTACCATAGACAAATATGCCAGAAGATTGTCTATGAGTGGAAGCCTTTCTACTGTCAATGCTGTAAAAAACTTGGTCATACTGAAAATTTTTGCAAGTTAAACAAGGATAAGGAGGTAGCTCAGCCTGTTTGGAAGAAGAAGGCTCCCACCCAGCCTGTTGCTGCTAATCCTACTAAGGCTCCTGCTGCTACTGGAGGGTCTAAGGCTACTACTTCTAAGGATAGGGGTAAGGCAGTGCTGTCCTCCTCTCCTAAGTCTTTCCATAATCCTGGTCAGAGTTCAGTAGCAGCTGACACTATTGTGACAGTACTTCAAAATTCCTTCACTCCTCTTGGAGTTGAGGAGGATAGTGCTGAACCACTGGATGCTCCTCAACAGACCTTGGTGGCTTCTATTGACCCCCTACCTCCTGATAAAAATGAAGATAGCAGCATGGAACATCAGGGGGCTCAATGACAGCTCCAAGCAACATGAAGTTAGTAGGTTTTTATTAAGGAATAAATTGAATATCCTTGGCCTGGTGGAGACTCATGTCAAGGATAATAAAGAGAAGATAATAAAGTCTCATTTTCCTTCTTATGGCATTGTTAGTAATAATTGTCATGGTAGGATTTGGCTCTTCTTTAATCCTTCTACTGTCACTATTAGTAATGTGGTCATCCATGATCAACTAATACACTGTGAAGTTGTGTTTAAGGCTACAAATCAAACTATTGCTGTTACTTGTGTCTATGGTTTTAATGATCCTAGGGATAGGTTGGGTTTGTGGGAGAAACTGTCTGCTCTTTCTAACACTTCTTCTCCTTGGATTGTGTTGGGTGATTTTAATGTGGTTAGGAGTCTCAGTGAAAGGGAGGGGCCTAACCCCCCTGCCATTCAGGACATTTTGGCTTTTAATGGTTGTTTGGCTCAGTGTTATTTGGATGACATACACAGTATGGGGTCTGAGTTCACTTGGTCAAACAAGCAGGGTGTTGATACTCGTACTTGGGCTAGGTTGGATAGGGTACTGGTTACCCCCTTTTGGATTGCTATGTTTCCTTCCTCCTATGGCCTTGCTTTGCCTCCTGGTCTTTCTGATCACTCTCCCATGCTTGTTTCTGTGGCCCCCTCCACTATAATCAGAAGGAGGTTCAGTTTTCTTAATGTCTGGCAAAGCCATCCAGACTACAAGCAAATTGTGGATTCTGCTTGGAGTACTCCATGCTATGGAACTCCAATGTACCAGTTATTTTTTAAAATGAAAAAGGTTAAAAGTTCTCTTCAGCTCTTACACAAAAGGAGCTTTACTGATATTTCTGGTAGGGTTTTGACTGTCAGGCAGCAGCTTGAGACTTGTCAAAATCAATTGCAGCACGACTTATTCTCTTCTCTCCTCATCAACCAGGAAAAGCTCTTAGCTGCCCAGTATGCTGATCTCTGCAAGAAAGAAGTGGACATTTTGTTCCAGAAGGCTAAGGTGCATAACATTAGGAAAGGAGACTGCCCTTCTAGTTTCTTCTTTTCTAAAATTGCCCTTAGGAAACATTATAATACCATTGGAATGAACAAAGATAAAGATGGCATCACCTGTTATGGCATTGACATTTTGGTGGGCTCAGGGTTTATCCGGCTGGGGATGTCATGCATTATGCTTTTCTGGCGTCCCATTTGCAGTCTGCTGAGTTGCAGGCTAAGCTCTTTCGTCCTTCTCATATCATTGCCACTGGCCCTACTTTTGATGATGCTCTGCGTAATTTTAATGAGGTTACAGGTTCTGATATTTTGCGTGATCCTAGTGAAATAGCTACCCCTAAACTTATGAACAAATTGGCAGATATATATTTTGCGAAGGTTGCCGCTACTTCGGACTCTGTTTTCTGTTTGACTCCGCGTGAGGTTGCATTGTGGAAATCTAAGCAGGGGACTCACTCTTCTGATTGGTTGCGTGCGGTTCCTATTTCTGGGTTGGGGCAGACTATGAATGGGAGGACCTATCGTAGTGTGCTTAGCTATGGCATGGGTGTCCCGTTGTTCTTGGTGTCTCGGCCCTGTCCTACTTGTTCTCGGGTTTTTCACGGGGATATCTATGGTGAACATGCTGTGTCTTGTGCTGGTACTGTGGGTGTTAAGCATCGGCATAACCTCGTTCGCGACACCTTATTGGACATCTGCTACAGGTCGGGGATCTCCGCTGGTAGGGAGGTTGATATCGGTTTGGTAGATGGACATGGTAGCTCCCTTCGTCCGGCGGATCTGCTTCTTTATTCTTGGGACAGAGGGCATGATGTGTGTGTCGATCTGACAGGGTCTTCCCCCTTGTCTCAGACTGGGTTGTCCGATTTTGTGTCGGGTCGGGTTGTTGCTGATGCTGCTCAGCGAAAGTGTGCTAAGTACCGAGATTTGTGCATGACGGCTGGTTATGGTTTCCTACCCTTCTCTTTTTCTTCGCCGGGAGAGCTGGATATGCATGTTGTGGCTTTGCTCAAGCGGATCCAGAAATTCTCTGTTTCTCAGGATGCAGGGGCTCGCGCGGCCGCTTACATTTTTACTAGACTTAGCTTTGATATTGCTAAGGGAGTTACCTTAAATACTTGTTACCTTATTCTTACATCAATCAATATGCTAATTTTTGTATTTGGTAAACAATATATTGATCATAAATATGTTGTTTTACAATATGCTGCTTACTCCAGCATATTGGTTAGCATATTCTAAATTTGGGATTTTTTCTCCATATTATAAAGAAAAGAAACATCCTACTATTTTAAATCTGCTAATTACGAAACACTCAGGCCCTATTCAGTAAATAGCGGATTAATATTGGTGGAAGCAGATTGTGAAAGCAGATTATAATTAACAGAATTTGTTGACAAGTTTGACTAGCAGATTTTGTTAAAGGTGTTTGGTAATTAGCATATTTTAATTAGCAGATTATCTTATTCCTTTGTAAAATGACAAGTAAGGACATAAATAAATTATTGACTAACTTATTTAATCTATAATGAAGGTGGGGTCAATATTTTTTAAGGGGTTAAATGGTGAACATACGTTTTTCCTAATTTACTGATAGAATATGCTGGAAGGAGCAGCATATTGTAAAATAGTAGATTCGACTCCAATCTACTATTTCAATATGTTGTTACCAAACACTCAAAATAGCATATTGATTGGTCAAATACTAGTTTAGATCCCGCGTAATGAATTCGCGGTATTTATAGAGTTTTTATTTTTATATTACTTAATCATACTAAATTAACACCTCATTAATTTTTCATATTTCATGTCATTATACTATGATATGAGGAAAAAAAATTAAACTGTAAAATTATTCAAGAAAACTGAGTAAAATTGAATTGTGAAATAATACTCCCTCCGTACCAGACTAAAGGTAACACTTACTATAAACGGACGTACCACACCAAAGGTAACATTCCTTATTTGACCCAAAACATTACCAAGTTATCTTTATAACCATTTGATATTTACACAAAATGTCATTACATACCCCACCTACCAACCCACAATTAAATCCACAATTACATACCCCACCTATTTTTTCCCTCTTTACTTTTACTTTTTCCACTTTTTCTTAAATACTCCAATTTTCCCTACGTTACCTTTGGTGTGGTACGGAGGGAGTAGTTGTATCCCATTAATTGTTCATTTTTCTAGTTATTGTATTTTGTTTCACGCAAAAAAAATTTAAAACTGAAAATCAATCCAAGAGATTAAGTAATGTGCTTAAATGTATTTTTTTATAAACTACTTTTTATACCACAAACCTAATAATTCCAATTTATAAATTCTCTCAAATTTTTTTTTTATTATGAAAGTAATAAAAAAGATTTATAGTCTTGTTTGTTCATAGTATGAATAATTAAACAATATTAATCAAGTCATTCTCAAATAATAATATCAATAATTAATAATAATTGTTAGGCCCAGTTTAGCCTGGTCCGACCATAACCTGGCCTGACTCAACAAGGCTGACTAAAGAAGACTAAGACCGGACAAATCTAGCTATTATTGCAATTAGCTTGCCTTATACTGGAAGAGAAGCCCGTTAGTAAGCACAGAGTAGCTCGATGAGTATTAAAGCGAGGCTAAATTAAGCTGAAGAAGAGGAAAAACGGTTATATAAAGATATATGTTCGTGTCCTATCTTCAAGGAAGACTAAGTCTGCTTGTAAAATCATATTGCCTATGAACCTAGACGTGCAAAGGAAGAGGATCAATCTTATAAGAACGAGTCAACCGGATTAATAGGGAATATGCCCTATTAACCCGGTAACAGCTCCGACAAAAGAGAAAGACGTTGAAGACAAGGCAACGTTCATTTTTATGACTATAAATACTGTAATTCTAGCATTGGTAAAGGCATTGATTATTCATTAGTGTGAAATTAATCTATTACTTATCTTCTCGTTATTTTATTGGCATTCACTTACTTACTTAAACAAAATCTGTATTCAGCTTATCAAAATAATATAAACACTATTCTTTTCTCCTAGTCTTTCCTTATTATTCTTTTATAACATACCAAACTTATAGAACTAGATACCCCGACTACTCTATAATTAAGTTTAGGATCCTTTCGGGAAAATCTTGCTAAAACAATTGGCGCCCACCGTGGGGCATCTAGTTCTTCAACCAATAAAATTCTCCTTATCATCTTTCATTTAATATTCACACACAAAAATGGTAGAACTCACCGCAGAACAACAATTAGCGGCTGCCCTGGCCAAAATCAAAGAATTGGAAACAATCCAAGAGAAGGCGGCTCAGTGGTGGTAAATCAATAGTGAAGGAATCGAGTCTAGCCTGAAAAAGAAATTGGAAAATGGGCTTCGGGTTCCAGGACCGATTTGAACCAGAACCCCATTCTCATCCATTATCAAAAATATAGACTTCTCTAATTTTGGAACCCCGGAGAAGGATACATTATCCCAAGACTCCGACCGTTCCCAATGATGAGACAAACAAAATCAAGCAAAGAATAATGATGGCTATGCTTCAGAAATCCAAAAACTCCACAACAAAATAGAAAATATACCGGAGTGCGGACCACTGTGATCAAGTAGAAGTTGATGACTTTGCAGATTCACCCTTTGCAGATGAAATTGCAAAGATTGATCTTCCCAAGAAATTCTTGTCCCATCTATGAGAACTTATGATGGAACCTCCGATTCACAAAATCATGTTGCCATATTCAAACAAAAAATGTTGGCTGCCTCAATACCCGGTGAACTCAGGCAAGTCTGCATGTGCAAAGGCTTTGGTACAACCCGACCGGAGCAAAGACATTACAATGGTTCATCAATCTCCCAAATGGAGGTATCAAGAATTTTGCGGAATTGATCAATGCCTTCAATCAACAATTCGCAAGTAGCAGAGATATGGCCAAAAGACCCAGAACTGTTCAGGGTAAAGCAATCCTGAAGAATCTCTCAAAGAATTCCTGGCCGATTTGTCAAAGAAAAGGTGGCCATTCCCAGATGCGATGAAGAAAAAGCGGTAGAAGCATTCGGACAAGGAGTCTGCTTGTGGTGACATCTATGCAGATCGACCAAGAAAGCATGTCCAACCTTTGCCACTGTTCAATCCATCGCCTTAGAGCATGTCAGATTAGAAGAAGACCTCAATTTTGAACGAACTCATCCGGAGGAAAGCAAGGCTATGGACATACTAACAGGAAAAGCTCCTACCAGAAAGGAGGCAATCCCGGATCAAGCACCCTATTCCAGGCCGAACGATCCAAGTCAATATGGCACAAGAGCATAAAGGTAACCTTTCTAGCCTTCCAACTATTCCTGAATATAACTTCTCTATTAATACCGCAGAATTAATCAAACGCCTGGAAAACCTGGGAGATACAACATCGGATGGCCAAAGAAATCCGACAACCCCAGGAAAGATCCAACAAGATGGTGTGACTTCCATCAGGACATCGGACACACCACGAAGAATGCATCCGGCTCGGGGAAACAGGTGGCATATCTTCTAAAGAAAGGCTACTTGAAAGACATAATCCAGCAGCCAAAGAACAAAGATGAAGGACAAAACAAGAGAGACCCTCCTCCTCCTCCTCCTCCCATCTATGAAGTCAAATTCATAAATGGAGGATCAGAAATCTGTGGTCTGACCAGCTCAGCCGCCAAAAGAATATCCAGGGAATCCGGACTCCAACCTCCTCTCGAGGCCCAAATCATTGCCTGCTATTACCTTTGATGACTCGAGTTGCAAGGAATATCGGATCTACACCATGACACCTGGTAATCACCATGCAAATCAGACAACAAAGGTGTCAAGAATCTCGATAGAAGCAGGCAGCTCAATCAACCTGGTAATGCTTGACGTCCTTAAAGCTATGAAGATAGACGAAGGGAAGATCATCAAAAAATCCAGCGTCCTGGTTGGATTCAGTGGAGAAACAAAGAACACCTTGGGAGAAATCAGCTTGCCTACCTATGTGGAAGGCGTGGCTTCATATGAGAGATTTGGAGTAATGGATTGCCTATCCTCGTACAATGTAATCCTGGGCAGACCATGGATCCACAATGTCAAAGCAATCCCATCAACATACCATCAATGCGTAAAAATTCCAACAGAATGGGGGATAACCACCATCAGAGGAGAACAAAGGACACTCGGGAATGTTACACTCGGGCTTTGAAACCCTCAAAGTCGGGTAAGTCCTTGCATAGCAATTAAAGTCACACTGTCGGGGAAGAATTCATAGCACAAACACAGATGGAAACAGGAGAAGTCACATTAGATCCAGAATTCCCGACAGAAAGTACTTGTAGGGTCGGATGCACCGACTCAATCGGACCAAATCGGGTCAGCTTTCTCAAAACTAAAATGTCTTGTTTTGCTTGGTCACATTTTGATATGACTGGTATAGATGCTGATGTTATTACTCATAAGTTGAACATTGACAAAACTTTTAAGCCTGTACAGCAAAAAAGAAGAAAATTTCTTTGCAGAGAGGCATGAAATCATCAACCAAGAAGTTGACAAGCTATTGGACATGGGAATGATCGGGGAAGTAATGTACCCCGACTGGCTTGCAAACGTGGTAGTCGTCCAAAAGAAAAATGGCAAATGGAGAGTCTGTGTAGACTACACCGACTTAAACAAAGCCTACCCAAAAGATCCATTTCCCCTACCACACATCGATGCAATGGTAGATGCCACGCTGCAGAGCCACGAAATGTTGACATTCATGGATGCCTCCAGTGATTCAATCGATAAAAATGCACCCAGCAGACCAGGAAAGCACGGCTTTTATCACTGAAAGAGGTATATATTGTTATCTTTGCTATGCCCTTTGGATTAAAAATGCGGGTGCAACCTACCAAAGGCTAGTCAACATGATGTTCAAAGATCAGATAGGAGACACCATGGAAGTCTACATAGATGATATGGTAGTCAAATCAAAAAAGGCGTAAGACCACGTCAAAGACCGGAAGTAGCCTTTCAAATACTGGAAAAATTCAATATGAAGCTCAACCCACAAAAATGCCACTTGAGTCTCGGTGAGCAAATTCTGGGCTACATGGTGACAAAAAGAGGAATAGAAGCCAGCCCTGAACAGATCAAAGCTATCCTGGAGCTAGAACCGCCAAAGACAGTCAAAGACATACAAAAGTCGACTGGAAGGATAGCAACAACAGGTTCATTTCAAGATCATCAGAAAGATGCAAATCGTTTTATAACCTGCTAAGGAAAAACAAGGACTTCCAATGGACCCCTGATCATCAGGCTGCCTTTGAAGACTTGAAAATATACCTATCATCTCCCCCCTTGCTGGCAAAACCAGTCAAAGATGAACCCCTGACAGTATACCTATCAGTCCAGAGAAGCCGCTATCGTGCGATCCCTGGTCAAAGAAGCGGACGGACAACAACACCTGTCTACTATGTAAGTAAAAGTCTACTGGATGCAGAGATCAGGTATGGCTTACTTGAAAAATATGTTTTAGCTTTAATTATGAGTTGCACAAAATTGAGACCATATTTTGAAAGTCACCCAATAATAGTCAGAACCAATCTTCCTATCAAGTCTGTACTTAGGAAACCTGAATTGTCCGGACGAATGTGCAAATGGTCAGTCCAGCTAAGCACATACAATATAACATTTGAACCAAGGACAGCAATTAAATCACAAGCATTGGCTGATTTTGTGGCTGATTTTAGTCCGACCCTAGAACCCGACCTAATAAAAGAAGTGAATAAACTGACCAGCGACCAAACAGACCTAGAATGGACCCTATTCATCGATGGTGCAGCCAACATGAGGGGCACAGGACTGGGGTTAGTACTAAAATCGCCACAGGGGGATAAGATAGCACAAGCTATTAGCTGCGCATTTGAGGCCACCAACAATGAGGCAGAATATGAAGCCCTGATAGCCGGATTAAAGGTATGTATTGACCTTGGTGTACAAAACCTAAAGGTACGAACTGATTCCCTTCTTATCTCCAACCAAGTAAATGGAATATATACTGCAAAAGACTCCAAAATGATACTTTATCTGGACGTTGTCCGAATTTTAAAAGAGAAATTTAAAATTTTTAATATTGATCAAATCCCCAGGGATTTGAATACCCAGGCCGATGCCTTAGCCGGCCTAGGATCCAATTTCAGTCCCCTTGACTTCGACAAAATACCCATCGTGCATCTATTAGAACCTGCAATAAATAAACAAGATGAAAGTTTCCCAATCTATATTGCTAATTCTTGGACAAAACCTTACTACGACTGGCTACAACAGGGAACCCTTCCCTTAAATAAGCAAGATGCCAGAGCACTAAAAATAAAAGCTGCTTCATATACTATAATTGACAACGTGCTTTTTAAGAAATCGCAGGCTGGGCCGTACCTCAGATGCCTAGAACCACAGGAAGCTGAACAGATATTATCAGAAATCCATGAAGGATACTGTGGGAATCACAAAGGTGGAAGAAGCCTGGCAAGCAAAGTACTCAGAACAGGATATTATTGGCCCACCTTGAGAGCCGATTGCCTGGATTTTAGCTCTAAATGCAAAGCTTGTCAGATTCATGGACCATATATCCATCAGCCATCTGAAGAACTACATTCCATATCCGCACCTTGGCCATTTATGAAATGGGGCATGGATATAGTAGGAAAACTACCTCCAGCACCCGGACAGAAAGTTTTCATGCTAGCAATGACTGATTACTTCTCCAAGTGGATAGAAGCTGAATCATACAGGCAAGTCAAGGAAAAGGATGTCATAGCATTCATCAAACACAACATCATATGTAGATATGGCATCCCCTCTGAAATAGTATGCGACAATGGCACACAATTTGTGGGAAAAAGAACAGCCTATCGTGCTCAATGGAACATCAATCTGGTAACATCCACACCAGGATATCCAAAAGCCAACGGTCGAGGCGAGAATCCAAAGTAATAAAGTGGTAATCAGTGCATAAAGAAAAAGCTGGAAAGAAGAAAAGGTAGATGGGTGAAGAGCTTCCCCTGGTCCTTTGGGCTGACAGAACCACGCCTAAAACATCCACTGGCCAAACCCCCTACTCCTTGGTCTATGGATGTGAAGCAGTAATCCCGGCTGAGGTGGACATTCCATCAGCCAGATGTAGCCTGAACACAACAACAAACAATATACCTCTAATGGAGGATAGCCTGGACTTAACAGAAGAGCTAAGAGATGCAGCAAGCATTAGATTAGCAGCATATCAGCAAAGAGTAGCGAGAAGCTACAACAAGACTGTCAAAGCCAGAGTATTCAGGGTAGGAGATCTTGTCCTCAGGAAAGTCTTCCAAAACACAAAAGAAAAGAATCTTTGGCAAATTGGCCCCAACACGGGAAGGCCCCTACCCGATTGATTCAATAGTCGGCCGGGGAGCTTATAGATTGCGGCACTGGACGGCGAAATGATCCCAAGAGCCTGGAATATTACACATTTAAAACTATTTCACATGTAGAATATACCGCACAATTCAGGTATAACTTTTTACTTTAAAAACTTCTTGCCTGAAAACTACATGTATGATACTTGCAGTTATATGAATAAATGCCATATATGATTTCTTCAAATTATGTGCCCAAGTACTTATCTATGTTCTCATATTTACTTAGTGAAATCTCCAACACTTGTTTTACATATTGCATCTTATTTAAAACAAATCTTAAAGATTGGGGGCCACCCCCACCAAATATCCAACTGATATTCAAAATTCAGTTGCAAAACAGGCCTTTAAATATTGAGCTCAACATAACATACAAACCTGGAAAACTTATTCCTAGACTGTATGACATAAATGGGTCATAAGCCCTCCAGACAGGCAAGGGACATAAGCCCTCCAGACATGTGCAACAACCCCACCCATAACACATTAAGTGGCAGATCCAGCGCAAAAACCGCCTGATCGGTCGAATAAGCGGCAGATCCAAGACATGTCCAACATCACAAAAGTACCTTGTCAAAACACAAAAAGAAACAAAACAAAGACCTAATATTTATTCACCCAAAATAATTGGTCCTACCTAATAACCATCCATTCCAGGGACATTCCCCCTAGATGGGCCAAAATTAAAAATTGATAAATATTCATTCCAGGGACATTCCCCCTGGATAGACCAAAACCCAAAAGAAAAAACTAAGCTATTTTTGAGCCAGTAACCGACTCACAACCATCCACCATTTCCTGATCACCTGACTTTGCCTTGGAAGGAGGAGAATCCACTTCTTCTTCTTGACCCATACTGGCCAAATCAGGATACTGAGTGTCCAAAGCCATCTCATCCCGATCCGGATTCCAATTAGCCCGGTCAGATTCTGGATCTCTCATAGCATCAACCCGGCCTTTCCCGAAGAAGTATTGAGCAAAGATCACCAACCTCGCCTCCACCAATTCCTTTTAAGCAAACAAGCTCCTCATTCTTTCTCAACCGATCCTGCATTGCCCGCTTCTCGGCCTCCAACTCCGGCCTGACTGACCTTCTCGGCATTTTTCGCGACCACCTCACAAACTATAGCAGCCCTGGTTGACTCCTAGCTGCCGCCAACCGAGATTGAGTACTACTTCATTACCCCTGGATGTGTGCAGGTCACGGTTAAGTTTATCCTGTTTTTCCTCAAAACTAGAAACCCTGGCCAGGCATCCCTAAGCTGACAAGCGAGCCAACCCCGGCATCCAATCCCTACACATATACAAAATTAATCAGCCTAATACAAGGCAGAAACAAAAAGCATATGAACAAATTAAAAATATCCCTGTACAACTAACCTCCTTAGCCTGAGAAGCGAGTTCAGCAGCCTTTGTAACAAGAGAAGTCAGAATAGAGACCACTCTGGTAGATGACTCAAGAGTACTAGCAGACAAGAGCTGACCGCTCATTTTAGCAGAAAACTCGTTTATCTGTGCCCGGGCAGCATCCATGTCATCAATCCTAGCAGGCACTTGCCTTATACTCCTGAGTGGCTGAGCCGGGATAGGTTGTTTCTCTCCCTCCTCCTCCTCCAGGATATCATCTTCCCTCCTTCTTTTTTGAGCCTGGACGATCTCCGGTGACACTACCCTGGGTGAATCTTGAAGAGGCTGAATCTCAGAAACCAGGATATCAAGTGTTTTATCGCTCCCACTAGCTTCCTGGCTCTTGGACTGTTCAGCAATCCTAGCAACCCCAGCCTTCAAATCTTTTGCAGAAAAGCTGGCCAGCCTAGCAGAAGACCTAAATACTGAATATATAAAAAATATACGTGAATATCAAGCAAAGAACGACAGGAAGATAACAGCCAACATAAAAGCATACAGAAAACGTACAGGAAAGAGCAGTAGAACTAGGCTTGCCTTTGGGTACTCTGACCCCACTCAGCTTGGTCTTCATATACCGGGGCAACAATTCCCTGCCCAAACAAGCTGGCCAAGTCCTCTCTTCCTCAGGAATAGAGAGAAAAGCATCTATCCTTGCAATAGCCTCCTCGTCAAGAGGATCATGATTCCAATCAGGAGCTACAAACATTACAAGAACAAAATATACAGGTAAGACTTATATGCCTCACTCTCATTCAATATGACTACAAATTAAGAGTACAGGAAACCTACCACTCTCCAAAGGAGGATATCTCAGATAATCAAAGCCTGATCCCAGAGTCTCAGTCCGGACAAACAGGAAAGTCTTTGCCCAATTCTTATCATCTCCGGAATCCAGGTTAGTAATTAATGGAGACATTTTCAATTTTATTCTCAAATTAAAACGACCATCAACAGGATTTTTCATATGATAAACTGCCTTGATATCATTAATAGTAATTACAAGATTATGTTTAGCACATAAATTTTCAATAGAATGGACAAGTTTCCAAACCATTGGCATAATCTGAAAAGGTGACACCTCCATAGCACGAATGGTATCAATCATCAAGGGAGTAAAAGGTAACTTACAGCCTGCTTTGAACGCCCATTCAAAAATACAGAACCACCCAGGTGATACCCAGTTAGCCCCGACCAGGACAAGACTCGGGGATCCATACCTCAAGTAGATTCGGGAATTATTTTCTTCTCCTTAGAATCTTGTCATAGTTTGTTTTTAGTAAATTCTCCTCAGGGAAAGAAGAATCCAGAGATTGAAGAGCAGTAAAAACAGAATCTTGATACTTGAAAGCCACAAAGACGAGCGGGAGGGTCAATTTCCCTTACCTCCTCCTCTTGGATGTACGTGTGTTCGAGCTCAACAGCAGCAGCACTCTCCGGGATACTGGGGACGTTTTTGGCTCCCATATTTCTAAGTGTTTGATTTATTATGATTGAAATTGTTGATACAAAATAGCGAACAGGATTACTGGGAAGAAGGGAAGAATTTCAGGAAGAATTTGGAAGAATTTGGAAGAATATTCAGCAAAGAAAGTGGAAGAAATTTGGTGAAAAATAACCTTGCCCTAAATACCGTATTTATAGGAGATGAATAACGGCATGAAAAACCTAGGAATTGCAAAACTGTCAGCGTGATGTCACTTAGCCGTTGCAGTGTTCAACGGTAAGTAGGAGTCTAAGAGTCTTTGAATAAATATGACTCTTCTTATTGTTTAACCCGGTAAATTTGACATTTCACCCCTGGCCGGATCCAGCATGGGTAAAATGTCAAGGGGCAATTGTTAGGCCCAGTTTAGCTTGGTCCGACCATAACCTGGCCTGACTCAACAAGGCTGACTAAAGAAGACTAAGACCGGACAAATCTAGCTATTATTGCAATTAGCTTGCCTTATCTTTGGAAGAGAAGCCCGGTAGTAAGCACGAGTAGCCTGGCAGAGTATTAAAGCGAGGCTAAATTAAGTCAAGAAGAGGAAAAACGGTTATATAAAGATATATGTTCGTGTCCTATCTTCAAGGAAGACTAAGTCTGCTTGTAAAATCATATTGCCTATGAACCTAGACGTGCAAAGGAAGAGGATCAATCTTATAAGAACGAGTCAACCGGATTAATAGGGAATATGCCCTATTAACCCGGTAACAGCTCCGACAAAAGAGAAAGACGTTGAAGACAAGGCAACGTTCATTTTTATGACTATAAATACTGTAATTCTAGCATTGGTAAAGGCATTGATTATTCATTAGTGTGAAATTAATCTATTACTTATCTTCTCGTTATTTTATTGGCATTCACTTACTTACTTAAACAAAAACTGTATTCAGCTTATCAAAATAATATAAACACTATTCTTTTCTCCTAGTCTTTCCTTATTATTCTTTTATAACATACCAAACTTATAGAACTAGATACCCCGACTACTCTATAATTAAGCCGGATCCTTTCAGGAAAATCTTGCTAAAACAATAATAATAATAATAATAATAATAATAATAATAATAATAATAATAATAATAATAATAATAATAATAATAACAACAACAACAACAACAATAACAATAATGAATATAGGATTTGTCTAATAAAATGAACTCTGGGTAGGAACTGTTAGATGTACCTCTTAGTGCGGTTAAGAAAGCGCCCTTAATTCGTATCATGGCCCTCTCAGTTTTGAACCGGACACCTTGGGGAAGGATAACGAGAGATGAGTAATTAAAAAGAATTGGATTTCATATGGGTTTAGAGATGCTTTTAAGTTTGAAATTTTTCTAAAGTTGTTACAGGTTGAGGCTGAGGTAAGTATTGTGGTGGGTGATTTGGCTTTGGCCGTATACTTGTGATAAATTGGAAGCATTTGATGGAAATCGTTGATTGTTATATATATATATATATATATATATATATATATATATATATATATATATATATATATATATATCATGAGGATGAGAATGTTTTCAGATTAATTGGTTATTACTTGATTGGATGTTGTATGTCGGATGTAATAGTAGTATTATGTCTAGTGATATGTGAAAACTGTTATCCCTGAACCATGTTATGATATCTAGATTTCTTTTAAGATGTTAGAATTTTATTAAACCAATACACTGTGTAGTGTCTTCGTTGATGACCAAGATTACGGGGACGTAACCTTAATTTTAAGGAGATTAGAATGTAATAATAACTGCTAAAATAATTGCTAGAGCATAAATATTAAGTCGATGTGTTGTATAATTACGTTATTGTGAAAAATGTAAGCTTGATTAACTTCTCAAATTTTTCCCTTATTTGTTTCGACTGTTGTTTCTTGCATGTTTATCATCTATGGACGAAATTTTAATATGGTAGCCCTGTGTATTAGCTTTCGTATGCAGCTAGTTTCGTGTTTAAATAATTTACGGTTTAAGAGTAATCAATATTTAAGTGGACAGTGTTCAGAATGTTCCTGTACATTCATGTTTTTGACCCATGCTTTTGTAAAATTGGCCATTAAAAATGTGCTTCTCGTTTATATATGATTCCAACTCCACTGTTTAAAACATTCGTATATGTTTTCAAATTGATAAGCCAAGTTAAATCTTGATTTATCTATATTTAATGGTGATTTTTGTAAGTTGACCCAAGTTTCTGATAAGCTGCTGTTAAATTTTTGTTTGGACCAAACAAGTTGTAAAATTCATTATAAATTGACCTTTTGAGCTTTGGACCTGATTATTTCTCTCATGATTTATTAACTCTATGTATTTTCTAAAAAGTATAAGCACTCAAGAAATAGTTAAGCGATTATTTATTACTGATTTTTGAAAGTTACAGCTTTCTGATTTTTGAAAATGTAGGTTTTATGCAAATGTTTTAAAGAGATTGTTTTATCATTTCTTGAACCTTGTTAATGTGTTTCCATTATGTTCTCACATAATGTTGATAAAATGATCATTAGATATATGCCTTGACATGAGGTGAAAATAGGAGTTTTTAGTTGGTAATCTTGTTAGCATGAATGTTTATATGATAATAGTAAATATGTTTAAATGAGCGAGTTACCCAATTCTTCTTTGTAAAATAAAAAATAAAAAATAGGGCATTAGTCGTTATGTCAGTTAATGTATCCTATTTGGTGAATTTGGAGGATTCGTACTGAATGCGCGTTTATGATACGCGTTGCATTTTGACAAAGTATTTACTATTGTAAAATTTCGGGACGAAGTTTGTTCTTAGGAGGGTAGAATGTGATACTCCTAAGTTTCATGTGTTTGATTACCACGTTTGGTTATCTTTAACTAAAAATGTTAGTGTTTCTTTTGACCTTAATGGTGTCCTTTAGGTAGTTTAAGTTAACTTCGAGGACGAAGTTCTTTTTAAGGAAGGAAGACTGTAATACCCGGTAATTTAATGGCGTGGTTAATAGGTACTATTTCCATCTCCCTCTCACCAACAGGTAACATGAAACAGTCATAGACATCGTACTTCGTAACCATAAACTCCTTCATCTCCGACGCCCTGAAAACATAAGAACCATCACTGAAAGCGTCTAGAAATTCAGGAACATGTGAAAGCGGGAAAGTTCTCAGTTTAAGATGAAGCAGCCCCCCAAATCCAATCCTCTGTACAGCGGCTCGTTGAGCATTTTTAAGCTTACTAATAAGCTTGAGAAGCCTGTTGGGGCGACACTTAACGGAAAGAGTAGGGGTAGCTTGTGGTTGTTCTTCGTTTACGGGTTGTTCTTCATCAGATGCCATCTGAATCAGGTAAAAAATTACAGAAGTTATGCACAATATCAGTCCCTCTATAACAGTTATAGACTTAACACATTTACACTCCAACTATATTCAGGTTTACACTTTCAGTTTCTACACATTTACATTTACACTTTCAGATGCTTCACATTTACACTTACAGATTCTTCACATTTACACTTACAACTTCCTCAAAAATTACACTTCCAGTTTATTCAGATTTACACTTCCCCTATATTCACATTTACACTTTCAGATGCTTCACATTTAGACTTCCAATTTATTTGTTTACATTTAAGATTTACACTTCCAATTTACACAACTACTCTTCATTTCCCTCCCCACATTTGTTTACATTTACACTTCCCCTATCGTCATATTTACACTTTGTTTTCTATCACATATACATTTACAGTCTCAATTGCATCACATTTGTTTACATTTACACTTCCCATATTGTCACATTTACACTTTGTTTTCCATCACATATACATTTACAGTCTCAATTGCATCACATTTGTTTACATTTACACTTCCCCTATCGTCACATTTACACTTTGTTTTCCATCACATTTACATTTACAGTCTCAATTGCATCACATTTGTTTACATTTACACTTCCCCTATCGTCACGTTTACACTTTGTTTTCCATCACATATACATTTACAGTCTCAATTGCATCACATTTGTTTACATTTACACTTCCCCTATCGTGACATTTACACTTTGTTTTCTATTACATTTACATTTACAGTCTCAATTACATCACGTTTACACTCCCCATTTGTTCACATTTACAATTGTCAATTTATTACATTTACACTTTCCATATTGTCACATTTACACTTTGTGATGCATCACATTTACACTTTGTGATCGATCACATTTACACCCTCCGTAAACAGCTCGATTAAAACCCTAACAATTACATTCACACAACACATCAGTTCAGATTTACACTATCAATTTAATTAGTAATTGATACTTTTTAAAATACATCTAACCCACTTAGAATTAAATTCAAGCATGCTAATGAATTAAGATGTTTATGGATAATCAAATAGAATAAAAATCAATTAAATTTATGCATGCTAATACAATCATAATCTCAGAAATACCAAAATAGAACAATGAAATGATAAAAAAGGAATGAAACCCGTATATAACAATTAAGACTTAAGGAAAATCTACATATTAAAAAAGTTACAACAAAGAAAGGAATAAAGGATGATCAACAAATTACCTTCAAACTGGAAATGGGAATGAATGAGGTAAAGAAAAAAAGTTACAGATATAGGACGGTTTGAATGGGAATAAAAATAGAGCAGAAATGGAATTGTTGTGTTTGGTTGTGAAATGTGGAAAAGAAAGATGAAGAAATGTGGAAATGTTTAGAGGAATTGGGACGGTTTTTTTGAAATTATTAGAAGAAGAGTTGTATGAGAGAGTGGAGGGAAGTTGAATAATGTGCATATGACTGATGGAGGAACATACATGCAAAAATGTACAGTAAAGCTAACCCCCTAAGGAGAGAGGTAAATACTCTACACATTATTATAATCTTATAAGTTGCTTTTTGGTGTAATCTTAGCCATCCACTCTCACAGTCTAAGGGTTCTAAATGGGACTTATGGACTCAATGAATTAACATGGACTCATTAGATCTCATTTTTCTCTCTCTCTCTCTCTATATATATATATATATATATATATATATATATATATATAGAGAGAGAGAGAGAGAGAGAGAGAGAGAGAGAGAGAGAGAGAGAGAGAGAGAGAGAGAGAGAGAGAGAGAGAGAGAGAGAGAGAAGAGATCAACTAAGGTCCATAGAAATATAAAGTCCATAAGTTCTATTATGAGCCATTGGATGGAAGGAGATGGAGGGATGAGATCAACCCCAAAAAAGTGTGTTTATAAGCTAATCTCACCATCTCTCTCCTCATTCACTAATCCACTCTAATTAATCACTAATTTACTTTATATTTCTTTTCCACTCATCCATTTCTCTTTCATCTTACACATTTCATTTCTCTCTTCTCTCAAACTCTAAAAAAAAAAACCCAAATAAATAAAAAAAACCCAAAAATCCAAATAAATAAAAAACCCAAAAAATCCAAATAAATCAAAAAACTCAAATAAATCATTCATTCCTCTCTTCCTCATTCACCACCACCAACCACCACCCCACCCGACACCAACTAACCACCCACCAACCCGCCGCCGCTGACTTTTTTTTTTTTTTTTTTTTTTTTTTTTTTTTTTTTTTTTTTTTTTTTCGTTTTGTGTTAATTTGTATGTTTTGAGTTGTTTTTTCCATTCATTATTTTTTTTGTCTTTTATTTTATTTTAGTTGTCTTTTATTTTGTTAGTTCTCATTTATTATTCATTTTCTTAAATCTCTTTTTGGTATACGTTTTTTTTAAGATTTCGTGTTTTAAATCTCTTTTTTTTTTTCTGAGATACTTTTTTTTCATCTAAGACAATAATGGACTAAAGTTATACAAAAATGAACCAAAGTTATACAAAAATAGACCAAAGTTAAACAAAAAAAGACTAAAGTTATACAAAAATTGGACTAAAGTTATACAAAAAATTGGACTAAAGTTATACAAAAAATGAACCAAAGTTATACAAAAATGAACCAAAGTTATACAAAAATGGACCAGAGTTATACAAAAATGCACCATAGTTATACAAAAATGCACCAGAGTTATACAAAAATGAACCAAAGTTATACAAAAATGAACCAAAGTTATACAAAAATAGACCAAAGTTATACAAAAAAAGACTAAAGTTATACAAAAAATTGGACTAAAGTTATACAAAAAATGAACCAAAGTTATACAAAAATGAACCAAAGTTACACAAAAATGAACCAAAGTTATACAAAAATCGACCAGAGTTATACAAAAATGCACCAGAGTTATACAAAAATGCACCAAAGTTATCCAATTTTTTGTATAACTTTAGTCCAATTTT
The DNA here is from genome assembly GCF_048544455.1 of Silene latifolia. NCBI lineage: Eukaryota > Viridiplantae > Streptophyta > Magnoliopsida > Caryophyllales > Caryophyllaceae > Silene > Silene latifolia. The sequence goes on along the minus strand of NC_133532.1, from coordinate 47,160,629 downwards.
TTTATAACTTTGGTGCATTTTTGTATAACTCTGGTCGATTTTTGTATAACTTTGGTTCATTTTTGTATAACTTTGGTTCATTTTTGTATAACTTTAGTCCAAATTTTTGTATAACTTTAGTCTATTTTTGTATAACTTTGGTTCATTTTTGTATAACTTTGGTTCATTTTTGTATAACTCTGGTCGATTTTTGTATAACTGTGGTCCATATTTGTAGAACTTTGGTTCATTTTTGTATAACTTTAGTCCAATTTTTTGTATAACTTTAGTCCATTTTTGTATAACTTTGGTTCATTTTTGTATAACTTTGGTTCATTTTTGTATAACTTTAGTCCATTGTTGTATCACTTTGTCCAATTTTTGTATAACTTTAGTCTTTTTTTGTATAACTTTGGTCTATTTTTGTACAACTACAGTCCTTTTTTGTATAACTTTAGTCCATATTTGTATAACTTTAGTCCATTTTTGTATAACTTTGGTCCATTTTTGTACAACTTTGGTTCATTTTTGTATAACTTTGGTTCATTTTTATATAATTTTAGTCCAATTTTTTGTATAACTTTAGTCCAATTTTTGTATAACTTTAGTCTTTTTTTGTATAACTTTGGTCATAAAATCTATAACTTTAGTCATAAAATGTATAACTTTAGTCATAAAATGTATAACTTTAGTCGTAAATAGTAAAAAAATCAAACAATAAATATGAAAAATATGAAAAAAAAAATAATAATAACAAAAACCAAAAAAACTCATAATAACAAAAACAAAAAACCAAATAACAATAATAAAACCAAAAAACCAACAACCCAACCAAACCCGAAATCTGAAATAAACCAAATAACAATAAAAAAAACCAAATTTAAATATCGTGTGTATAACTCTAGTGCACGCAATGTATAACTTTAATAGACAAGATGTATAACTTTAGTCCAAAAAATCAAATAACAATAACAACCAAATAAAAAAATAAAAAATAAAAACAAAAACAAAAAACAAAAACAAAACAAACAGAGAACACAAAAACACAAAAAAACCCACCCTTAGCCACGCAAATCTGAAAAAAAAAAACAAAAAAAAACTGAAATACTAAAAATTAATTAACCAACACCCAAATAAACAAAAAAAAACGAGATCTAAAAATACCAAAAAAAAAACGAGAAAACCAAAAACGAGATCTAAAAATACCCAAAAAAAAAAAAAAACGTGGTGGTGGTCGTTCAAACTTCAAACAATGAAAAACAAAGTTAAGAATTGATCTCAGAAATTATCAAAAACGAGATATCAAAACCAATATCAAAAACCGATACATCAAATACGAGATCTAAAAAAATTATAAAACAAAACGAAAATTAAAAAAAAAAAAAAAAACAAACAAATCTTAAATTTGAACGAATCTGAGAACTCAAGAGTTTGTTTTTTGTTCAAATAGAAGACCAACACACCCCCACCCAAACATACACCCAAACATAAAATAAAAGACCAACAATAACAGCTGAAGTCAGGAACAATACAAGACCAACACACACCCAAACATTAAAAAAAAAAAACAATAACTGAAAAGGAAAGAAGAACGGTGCTGTGTCGGCTTTGCGGTATTGTGGTGGCTTTGGTGCGGTGAGATGGCAGCGTTGTTGTTGATGTCGGTGGTGGTGTTGTTGATGTCGTGAGGTGTTGTGGTGGTGTGTGGCGGTATGGGTGACGGGGGTGGAAGGTGGTTGTGGTTGAGGCAGTCGAGAGGAAGGAGGGAGGGCGGTTTTGGTGTCGTTGTTGTCGTGGGGCGGTTTTGGTGTTAGATCTGGGCAGATGAGGTGAGTGGTGGGTGTCGGGCTGGTGGTCAGTGAGCAGTGCGGTTGTCAGGTTGGTGGTCAGTGAGGGAGGAGGTGGGTGTCGGCTGGTGAGGGAGGGTGGAGGTGGAGTGGCTTTTTTGGTTATTTTTTTGGTTTTGTTTTAGTTTGGGTTTTTTTTTTATGAACTTGGTTTTTTTTTTGTTTAGAGAGGGTGGGAGAAAATGAGAGAGAAAGAGTGAATGTGAGAAATGAGAGAGGATGAGTGAATGAGGAAGTGAGTTGGGAGATTAGAATGGTGGAAGAGTTGTACAAAATTAGGTAGAGTTATACACAATTAGGGAAGGAGATTAGGGAGGGAGAATTGTGACCCTTCAATGAGATGTAATCTCATCCCTCCATCCCTTCCATCCAAGGGCTCTTATAAGGACTTAGGGCCTTATATGGTATGAAGACCTTATAAGAACCCTTCTCTCTCTCTTTCTCTCTCTCTCTCTCTCTCTCTCTATATATATATATATATATATATATATATATATATATATATATATATATATATATATATATATATATATATATATATATATATGAGAAAAGGTTAGAAAAAATAATAAAACAAACTTTATTATTCAGATTTTTGGATTACAAACAAATAAAAACTTCATAAAGTTTTCTCTTGTTTCTTACCTTAGAACAAGAGGGAACTTTGGTGTATTATCCTACGGAAGATTTCTTGTAACTCAAAGGCGTAATACGGTAGAAATACTTTCTAAAGAAAACGATACATTATGTGATCATCAAGCTATCCAAGTTCGATTTGTCAAATATACCCTATACAACTAAACAATTTATATAGCCAATCTTGTAATTTTTTTTTGATCGAGGACCACAGATTACTCAAGGATCGTCCAAGCACCTTGCCCCAGATGATCAAGGTTGTACAGGTGGGCACAACGGTCAACATGACTAGTTTCTTGCGCATAAGAATTGTTTTGGTAAATTTCTACCAATTTAGGGTTAAAGTGACCGCTCTTTTTAGCCTCGTATCGGGGGTTAAATTATATGTGATTTGTGACGAAATATGTATGTAATTAAGACGGAGTAACGATATGAACAAAGTAAAGGACGAAATAAAGGAAATAATGACACAAGAGATTTTGATGACGCGGAAAACCCGATGTGGGAAACAACCGCGGGGGGGAGTCGGAATCCCGCCAATATTCCACTATGTAACAATCGGAGTACAAGTACAATATACAATTGTCCGGATCTGATGAGGAATAATCCGTCCGGTGAGTAAAAGAGACAGACGGAGTATTAACCGGATGACAGAGACTATTTTGTGGGTATATACGTGGAGTGCTAAGATGATGGTAATGATAAAGTAATCATTACTTGATGATGGTGGAGGGATTATTAATGTGCTTGTGGGTTTTCTTTGTACGTAGTATTTGTTGAGCAAAGTAATGGTGTACGCCGTCTAGCGTGTATTTTTGTGTGGATGAATATGGATCTCTTCTCCTGTTTGTCTTCCTTATATTTATAGTGAATAAACCCTAGTGGGTTTATTAGGGTTCCCTACTCAATTACCTTATTCCTCAAGGTAGAGTTTGGTAACAAGTTGGACTTTCCTTATTCAGAATATGGCAACAATTAGGATTTCCTTGTCTCACTTGGGATCTTATTACTATCTTAGTCCAAGCCGAACTCTTCTTCACCTGCTGTCCTTCCCGGATTATTCTGCTTCCAGGCCTGCCTCCCCGGCTCGGTCCATGGGCCCGACTCCCCGTGTATGTTATGGGTCCATTGCTCATTAATTATCCACTTATCTTGTGCCACGTAGCCCAGACAAAATACGATAATTTTGGCCCTAACAGTTGCCCCCAATTTCGCTTCTCAGCTTTGTTGAGGAGGGAAATTAACTCTTCAAGCTCTGCCTTCTGTCGCTATTCTTCTACTGATAAACCGCTGCTATTCCGGATTATTTGCTATTATCTTTGGAAGGAGTCGCAACCAACCCCTCGTGACAGCCGCTGAAACTTTCTTTGGAATTCTCGCTGGAGCAAGTTCTTCGGCTACTTACCAGGATCGACTCTGCTAGATATACTTGAGATAATTCCGCATCCCTACTCTCTGCACCTGCACGGTACCTGGCCGCTTGATTCTGCTGAATCATACTCTGCTGTCCCTGTAGACTGATTCATGGCTCTCCTTGGTTCTGCTGATCGGGAAGTAGATGTAAACTGATTTTTTACTGATGTAGACTCGTGGACTCTTGTTAGCAGACTTTCCAGCAAGCGGACTCCTGGCATATTTATGTTGGAGGATGCTCAGAACAACTGGTGGACTCTAGGATCCTGATCGCTGACGTTGGGGTCCTGATGGCTGGTGCGGGGAATCAGGCGGCCGATTCTGGAGTATGACAGCTGGCTCGGGGAACCAGGCGGCTGTTGTTGGGAGCCTGATGGTGAATGGGAACAGGCGGTGGCGTTAGGGACGACGACGACGCCGGAGAGACCGGATGGTGGCGCTGGAATCTGTTGGCGGATGCCGAGAGCGAGATGCCTGGCGCTAGGGACCGGTGGCGAGATCTTGGGATCGGACGTCGGCTCTGGGAACCGAGAAGGCGTCTGCCGGGAGCGGATGGTGAGTCGGGAACCGAAAGGCGATCTTTGGGAGCCGGACGGTGAATCTGCGAAGCACTTCTCACCTGTCCTTACCATTCTGTTATCTGGTCACCAAGGGTGATTATGGTGGTCGGAAGTTTCGGCACAAGTTTGTCGTGCACTTGTTATGTAGGTGATACCTGCAAAATGTTAGTAGTGCAATGCATGTGCATGGATGGATTCTCTAATGTATGAGGCAGACTATATGATGGTTAGGTAATGCTGTAGACTATCATATGTCGTGAATGCAATTTTAACCATGACTATATGCTCTGTCTCTGTGGTTTCGTTTGCCTTTGTCTGGAGTTTAGTTCCCACTTTTGATTTGCCAGGAGGCTGGCCTAGTTCCAGGTACACAGTCTGTGCCCCTGGTGGCAGATGTTTGATAACATATTTTACCCATGACGTAAAATATCTTATCACTAGGGTTAGCTGACTGGAGCATACCTTCATTGAATGTTTATGACTAACAAGGAATGTTGCGTTCCTTGTGGTTCCAGACGTTTGAAATCCGTGCGTGCACCCTTTGATCTACGACATAGCTGTGGGATTACTGAGTTAACGTTAAGGTATGGGTGGTCTTAGTATGCCGTACTCTGCGTGCTACCTCGGCGTATGTTCTCCATGTGGCTTGACTTAAGATAAACGTCTTCGCAGCCTCACATGGCAGGGGCTGGACCCTCAAAGTGTCCCTTATATGACAAGCAACCAACATCAGTGTAAAAGCCTTTCTCCCTAGAAGCGTGAAAGATAACCAAATAGTACAAATACCTGGTGCTATCTCATGGTGTTCCAGAGCAACATCTGGATTCAGGAAGCCACAGCGCGTACCACTTGGGTTTTAGAAAATATTTTGTTTTAAATAAAGAGGAATAAATAAAAATGAAATAAAACAAAAACAAATTTTGAAACTCAAGAGAGGACTCGATAAAACAAAAGATATTAGTAAAAAGGTTTTTGCTTCATGGACTGTTGAAAGGTACTCCGTACACTAAAGGTTTGGTACTTTGTCAGACAAAGTACTGTCAGGGATTATACAAGATTTGACCTTGCATGGCCATCAATCTGTACACCCTATTACCCGGCGCTTTCAGCCTGTCATTGTTCTTTCTGATTGTAAGCAAATTTTTTAGTCTTGTGATTTTTGGTATTTTCAAATACCCTTCATAGCACTAGATCCTCTACTGCGAGAGTCCTGATTCTCACGTTGCTATCATATGCCCTTGTTTCTGATTGCTTGTACGATGTCATGCGTATGTGAGCACTTCTTAGTTCAGCTGTTGTGGCTCTTTCTTTTTGCTATCGTTTCAGGTTCTCAACATTGAGTTTGTTGTTTGACCAAGCTTGCTCGATGGACTGTTGGGTTCTAGCTGCCGCGTGGGGGACATAGTCTCTGCCCCCGCATGCCTTTCACGGCTTTGCTGTGGATGGCATGCAAAATAGTATGAGGCCCACACTTGCTTTTTACTTTCTTGCTGAGAGTAGTGCCATTTCTTCTTGTCATTTGTTATTTCACGTTCTGGTGTTCAGGGAATCAGGCTGGTGGCAGTATGTGTTGTGATTTTTCACTTTTGGGAAGCTGATGCAAGGATGTGTTCTGCAGCATTATGGCTGCTTCTTGTCTCCCATATATTCAGGGTGCTAAGAGCTTTTATGTACCAGCGATACGTTGATTGAATTGCCCCCATGCCATTGATTCATGTCCTGCAAGCTGCTGGCGGAGCTACCTATTCTGCTGGCCCGACCTTTGCGCGGGGAGGCTGGTTTTACAGGCCAAAAATTTGCTGCAGGGAGCGCTCTGCGTTCTGCGCCCTGCTCTCTACATTCTGCATTCTGCGTTCTACATTCTACGTCCTGCATTCCGCATTCTACGTTCCGCGTCCTGTGTTCTGGATACTGCGTCCTACATCCTGCGTCCTGGATACTGCGTCCTACATCCCGCGTCCTGCATTCTGCATTCTGCGTCATATGCTGCAGGAGGAGCGATTTGATATGGGGAAGGAGTGGTAGGTTCTGGAGCCTGAGTAACCACTCCTGTTGGTAGGGAGATCTCCTGCAAGAAATTATTCTAATAGGGCCAGCAGATGGCATAGCCAACGACCTTCCAATGCTCAAGACAGTAGTTATTCAAAATATAGCAGGGTAACAAGATTAAGAAGTTATGACTTACTTTAAGAGCGACATATGGACATGAATCTTCCTGTTCTTTATTTACTGATGGTTTTAGCACATGAATGATAAGCATAAGTGGTGAGATACCTAGCTTGAATGCTACCCCCATGTTGTAAGGACGTCTGCCTCCAGGTTCTGGGTTGTGGCTCCTGGCTGGGGACCTATCTGGTAGTGCCTGACTCTCAGGGTCGCTGCAGGCTCGGATGATCAGGTTCCCTCCTGGTCCCCTCACGGGGACCTGGGTATCAGGTCTACTCCTGTCCCTCTTATTGAAAATTCCACTAGTGTGCCATGTACAACTCTGGTTCCTATTTCCCTTTTAGGTTCTTGATGTTTTCATCCACCTAGGTCTGGGGTGCTGGACTAAAGTCAGGTGCTTGTCTACCATGGTTGTGACTTAACGGTCATTTGAGGTTCGATGTTCAGGTTGTGAACACTTAGGCGTATGGTTCAATTGGTCATTGTTTATTTATCCTAATAGCTCTAGTTTTCTCATATAGGCTTTCAGGGATAGTCAATTACCGCATGGATATGATGAGACTAAAAATAAAGCAATTTACATAAAGCTATAACAAGTACAAGAAACAGTTTCTCAAGTGATGTGTACCTGGTCTCTGCAGGATGCAGAGACATATTTGAGATAATATTCAGGGTGCCAATATGACGCAAACAGATGCCTTGGTTGCCGATACGTATGAGGACCAGGTGTAGGGACCAAGCGCGGAGACCAGATACAGGGACTAAGTATGGGGTCCAGGTGCGGGATCAGGTATGGTAAACAGGATTCCTCTGGTTCCAGGCGAGACGATAGTGGTGGTACCAGGGTTCTTCTGGTTCTGCTCTCTTTGGCTGATGGCTCCTGTAAATGGGCTATGCAGAAGTCTGGTTCACTCTGGGTGCTGCCCCCATCTGGTCTGTTGCTAGATTCTGGCCACCTAGGTTGCTGGCGAAAGGGTTGCTGCGACAACTAATCCTGGTTACTGTTCTGGTGTATGCTGACTGCTTCCTGCTTCACGTTTCCTGCCTCCCCAGGCTTCGCCTCTGCTTCCTTTTGCATCCTGCTTCTGACTTCCTGCTTCCTGTATTTCCGTTTCAGGTTCCTCCTGCTTCCTGGATTTCCGTTTCTGGTTCCTCCTGCCTCCGGAAGTTAAGAGGAGATAGTTGGTCGAAACTTCTTTTATTCTACCAGGTCTCAGCGTCTTGGGGACCTGGTTCTGGGTGCTGATGAAATCAGCTTCCCAAAAATGACGCTTATTGGGTCAGCCACCCGAAAATACTGCTGGTGAGGTCAGCTCCCCTAAAATGCTTTTGAGGCTGCTGATGTTCCTGAGCTAGAGCTAGTTCCTGCAAGAGAAGATCAAACACAGCAAGGTAGAAAAGCTGGTGTAGCTGCTGCCGAGGAGAGAATTATGTTAGGAGGACCTCTCGTCTATCATGTTTGTACTTTTGTTTATGAGTGCCTGGAGACTTGGCCTTTTGTATTTTGCTTTGTTTCGAATTTTTTCCAGAGATGTTGACTGGGTATGAAACTCGCTTTAGAAGCTCCATATGAGATGCTACCCTGTGAGGGTGACCATTGGAATAAGCATCCAAGCTCCTGGCGGATTGCGTGTTGATTGATGTTACTGTGTAGCGATTCTTATATTGCAATTGTTTCTTTGCAAGCTTTGATAGTTCCTGCAGGACGCTCATTCTGATTTGCCCCTTGCTAGACTTGATCTGCTTCCTATCATGTAACCGTAGGACAAAGCGAGACCTGCCTCGTTAGTTTTAAGAAATTCAAACAATTGGCGATGAAGATTACATGTGTACTCTGAATCTTTTGCATTGTTCGTTCCGGGTTCAGCATACCCATGCTGACTGAGTTTATTTTTCCACTAGAATTTTTCTTACGGTGTAATTTCTATGTACGACGTTATGACAAGAGAAACCAGGCGGTGTTTCTGAGTCTAGGCGATCTCGTTTTCTTTCTATGGCGTACTTTTTTCGCCTTTGAGTATTTTAGGATGTAGAGTTCTGATCCACCTGTTGTCACGTTAATTATTCTAGCACAAATAGAGATATAAAGGATGGAACCTAACTCGTGGAGCTTATTTTACTGAACCTGCCCCCACGTGATAACAGGTGGTCGCTGCACCAGGCTTTCTAATCCTGCAAGAGGGTTAGGGACAGGCAAACTAGTACCAAATATGTTACAACCTAACAACACTTCTGCAGAGGTCTGCCCCCAGGGTCGCTGGCTAGTGGAGTTGTAGTGACACCTGTTCAGTTTGTCATTCTGGTTCCTGCTGGCTGAAAGTTCCTGCGACAGGGAGGAATTTAGCTCCAACAGAACAGAACTACGAGATACGGTGTTATCTGATACTGCCTCCATTCTGGTAATTAAGAGAGAGCAGCAGGATGCTAGGCATCCAGGGTATAGCCTGGCGTCTCTACTTACTGCAGGCTCCAGATTGTTTCTCTACAACTTGCTTCTGAATTTCCATCTGGAGCACCAGCACGATGTCTAGAGATCTATGGTCCAGAGATTCTGGAGGTCCTGATCTGCCCCCATCCTGGTACCTTCGAGTTTGTACCCGTGTACCGAACATTCGTGTTGGTCCACCCTCTGCTGGTACACTTGCTGCTGATATGCTGCTGGCGGTTTCTGGTGCACTGAACATTCCTACTCTGGTAGCTTGAGCCTGGAGGGACTCTGACGTCCAGATCTGCTATAGGACTCTAGAGGAACCCTGGGAGCAGTTCTACTGCCAGCATCTGGATGAATTCTGGGACCAGATCTGCTGGAGGACCCTGGTAAACTCCATGGACCAGATCTGCTGGAGGACTCTGGGGAACAACAGGGACCAGATCTGCGGCTTTGGGGAGCAGATCTACGGCTCTGGAGAGCAAATTTACTGCTGGATTCCGGAGGAATTCCGGGAACCAGACCTGCGGTCGGACTCAGGCTTCTGAAGGAACTTCGGGGACCAGATCTGCTACCGGACTCTAGGACCAGATCTGTTGTCGGACTTCTGGAGGAACTCTGGAAGCTGATCTACTGCTGGCTTCCGGGAAGGGTCCCAGGAAGCAGATCTATCGATGACTTCTAGCGGAGGACCCTGGGAAGCAGATCTGTTGCTGGCTTCCGAGGAGGGTCCCAGGAAGCTCTGACTTCTGGCGGAGGATCTTTGGAAGCAGATCTGCTGCTGGCTTCCGGGGAGGGTCCCAGGAAGCAGATCTACTGATGGCTTTCGGATGACTTCATGGATAGTGAGGAGATCTTGCTCGCTAGGGGACATGGCACCGAATACTGACTTGATGACAACTTGACTATAGAGATCGACCACCATGCCCCACGGTGGGCGCCAAACTATTTTGGTAAATTTCTACCAATTTAGGGTTAAAGTGACCGCTCTTTTTAGCCTCGTATCGGGGGGTTAAATTATATGTGATTTGTGACGAAATATGTATGTAATTAAGACGGAGTAACGATATGAACAAAGTAAAGGACGAAATAAAGGAAATAATGACACAAGAGATTTTGGTGACGCGGAAAACCCGATGTGGGAAACAACCGCGGGGGGAGTCGGAATCCCGCCAATATTCCACTATGTAACAATCGGAGTACAAGTACAATATACAATTGTCCGGATCTGATGAGGAATAATCCGTCCGGTGAGTAAAAGAGACAGACGGAGTATTAACCGGATGACAGAGACTATTTTGTAGGTATATACGTGGAGTGCTAAGATGATGGTAATGATAAAGTAATCATTACTTGATGATGGTGGAGGGATTATTAATGTGCTTGTGGGTTTTCTTTGTACGTAGTATTTGTTGAGCAAAGTAATGGTGTACGCCGTCTAGCGTGTATTTTTGTGTGGATGAATATGGATCTCTTCTCCTGTTTGTCTTCCTTATATTTATAGTGAATAAACCCTAGTGGGTTTATTAGGGTTCCCTACTCAATTACCTTATTCCTCAAGGTAGAGTTTGGTAACAAGTTGGACTTTCCTTATTCAGAATATGGCAACAATTAGGATTTCCTTGTCTCACTTGGGATCTTATTACTATCTTAGTCCAAGCCGAACTCTTCTTCACCTGCTGTCCTTCCCGGATTATTCTGCTTCCAGGCCTGCCTCCCCGGCTCGGTCCATGGGCCCGACTCCCCGTGTATGTTATGGGTCCATTGCTCATTAATTATCCACTTATCTTGTGCCACGTAGCCCAGACAAAATACGATAATTTTGGCCCTAACAAGAATGATAAGCAAAGTGCAGGTAACACAACTGGAGATAGCAATGGAAGGTGAAGTTGATATTGTTGTGACATAGAGACCTGTCATAAATGTCACAAGTGTTGCTAGAAACGATGTTTGGAGTAAAAACACACTTACGTCTAGGAGTAATATTGTGTCTTTTTTGCAAGTAGTTGTCATGATCCACAAGAGACAAAAGAGAACCATCACGGACGAGTACAGTGCCACCATGTCGGCCACCATGAACACCTTAAATATTGCCTTTTGTAGTAGGAGTGGGGCTCCGTTGCTGCTGTCTAACCCTCCTGGTACGGTGAATGCTACAGTGAATGTTATAGTTGCTAATAAAGCTGCTATTACACCAATTGTGTTTGCATACTCTCCTATCTTTGTTGTTGGGACTCCGTACATACTTCGATGCCCAAATAGATGATTTTTCTCAAATAGGTATTTCTCAAACTATTTGAAAACAAAAATCCAAAATTAACATTCAAGCTCAAATTACATCAAAACATTACATGGTACTCTGTAATTAGTGCTTGCTCCGAGTCCATCTCATCTAAATCAAAGGTAACAGTTGTTTTATCACACTTGTCGAGTCACGTTTTACAACGTAAATATCTTTAGTTACACATTATTAAAAATTATAAAAATTTAATATTTTGTAGCATTCATGACAATAAATCAAACAAGATCTCATATGACTATATTTTGTCTTATAAATTAAGAATAATATTAAACATTCTTTACGACCATGAATAGTGCTAAAAAGTAAAGTAAGTGTTACCTTTGTTTTGTTTTATGTAACTGAGGCTAAGAGACGAGTTTTAATAGCAAAAGTTTTGAATTTATTAGCATAATTATATATAGTGAGTAGTTACCTCGTAAGGAAGGTGCTCAACTGATCCAATCAAATCATAACACGAAAAACTGCCATTGTTTTTCACTTCCAAAACATTGCTCCATATAACCTCATCCCCGAATTGAAGAAATATTTGTGCAAGACTAAAGTGTTGATTCGCAATAGCAAGATGAAGAGCTGTATTTCCATCATTGTCCTTCCTTGTCATTATTCTTGTAATACGATGACTATCATTAATTGCCTCCATATTATCAAATAAGTCCTTAATGATAAATGATAAAGAGACTTCATTGTCGAGACGTTGGTTTACTAAAAACTGCCACATTGTCCTCCCTTTGTAATCAGCAATTCCCAAGCACCGAGGGAATTGTAAAAAGAGTTCTTTAAATGTGTCAGTACGAAAATCTTTGTGACACCCTCATGTATTGCGGAAAAGTAAACACGTAATTCTAGAATAAAACTGCATGGATATGTTTGTAATAGGTTCATTTGGGTAAAAACCTGTAATTTTTAAAACCTGAACCTGTTATAAAGATATCCGAATTGGAAGGTGTCAAACATACAAGGTCTAACTAGAAGTTTCATAACCTGACCATCGCTAAAGTCGCGAATAGCAAATTATACAACCAAATGTAAAGAGGGAGACATATGTCCCTAAAATGTATGTGACATAAAAAGGGTTTAAGGGTCACCATAAAATAAAACCAGTCTAGGTCCCAAGGTTACTTTGCTCGCTAGCTCGTCCATGTACCCCATATATGCATCACCTACCTGTCATTCGCATTTTATACAAATACGAAAGCCACGTCGAGTGGGGAGTAACTCCGAGTTCTCCCACCACGAAATGTCATAATTAATATAACATGTAAACATAAGAATATGAATATGAATCACACACTGCCTTAGCATATAGATGCTAAGGCAATCGTGCTTATCATGTGAACAACAATATAACGCCACATAGTCCTAGCATGTGAATACTAGACCGACTCATACTACACTATCATGTGAATCACATAACATCCAGGAATCCAAACTCTATCAACCATAGCCGGCTTGCATCTCACCTTCTATGATTCATAGAATAATCAAACAAGAAAGGGCAATATATCAAAGACAGGCATAAGTTCTTAGTACCGTCAATAGTCACTTTGTAACTCGAGTCTATACCACGAGGTAGGGAAGGTAATCGAACCGGTATCTTGGCTCGGCGGTTACTATTAAGAAAACATGGCCAAGAGACAACACAACCCTAGCCTAAAATCTGCTTGAGACCTAGACATGCGGATACACACCACCGCACCCAAGACCCACAACTTTTTTTTAAAACAAAGTGAAGTGAGTACCCTAAGGACACCACCGAAGGGTTGGCTAGTACTTAAGCTGACCCCATACTATCAAAATAAGTACCTGAGGTCATGCCCCAACTTGGATATAAATCCACTAGTCAGGAACACAAAGGCTATCAAGCAGTGAGCATATACTCGTCAGAGACTATAAAGACCTATCTATGATGAAGGCCGAAGTACTCACCTAGGACCTAGTCCCAGCTAGTCCCAGCTTGAATACTTTAGCCCACACCACACAAGACAAATAGGACACCCACTTAACCATAAGAGGGCAAAGAGTCCAACTTACCAACATAAATGCTAACATTCTATCATGTGAAAGGCTATATAAATGTCTATTCAAAGAGACAATCCAACAATATCCTCAATATCAACAATAATCCAAATTCCAGTTAACCGTTAATCTCATAATTCATGAGAACAAGCTAAAATGGCAACAAGACAAGAAGACTGAAGTATAAGGCAACCAATTCATCCAACAACCAACATGTGAAATGATAATTACAAATATCAAGGCATAACATAAAACCTCCAATAACAACTAATCTCACCTCAAAGACAAACCCTCGACCCGAGTCCCGCGACGGGTCATCGGTCAAATCGAGGCTGACTGGTTTAAACCTAGCTTGACCAAACTCGTTCGGTCAATCTGACCCAGCTCAGAGTCTTGGCCTACTTTGGCCCAAATTACAAAATATATCGCAATATTATTCTCATGCTATTTCTAATTTCTATCATGTGAAAAACGAAAGTAACACATTATCAATCACCTAAACACTTAACAAACAACAGGCACACATTAACTACTAATGTGACATTAACTCGTCGAGTAACTCAGAATAGTTACCTTAAGCTAGCAAAGAGACAAGCAAAACTTGAGAAAGCTTCTAAAACCCAAAATTACTCTTCCTCTTCAACCACATATGAGCCACCTAAAATAATTATGTGCAAGGACGATATTAACGAATTATCTTTATATAACATATGAGACGGAAATTAATTTAAATCAAAACATGTAAATCATATTCATTAGCTACTGTCTTATGTTCATGAACCATTATGAACCTCCCTTTTGACAGGCATACCAAGAAAATTTTCACAACCTTTACGCCCTAGAAACAGTCCCATAAAGCACCATTTTATCCGTCCCAAAACTGAGCCCAAACCAGCCTGTCACGGCTCCCAAAACCGAGGCCAAAACAGCCCACACGGCCTCCATTTCGACTGTCCCAAAACAATCTGAAAGTCGCACAAAAGCGGTATCAAAACAGAGTTCAATCAATCCTAAACCAGTCCTAAACCGAGTCAAAACAGTCCCAAAAATGTCCCAAAGTACCTGCAAAGCGGACTCAAAAATGATCCTAATTCTCGCACAATACCACAACTAAACAAGATCCCAAATAGCATCCCAAAACGATCTCTACATGTCAGTATCCACCGTCTCAAATATACCACTTACTAGCTAGCATCCCAAATGATCCCTAGAGGTCAGTATACACCGTCTCAACTATAAAACAGACTAACCAGCTTTCAAAAATACACATATTTAACAAGTAATACTGAGTAACCTATCATTATTACCTTTTTCCGATTGAACTAATCATTTATGACTAACAATTATTCTACCGCACCGTCTATTTAGTACATACAACCGTCTTATAATAAACAAAGCTAAAAAAATATAAATTGGGTTTGTAAAAATACATAACGAAAATGAATTTTACTTACAACGGATTGACGAGAACGACGAAAGGAGCGCTATGGAACAAAAATAGTTGAAAACGGATAAGGGAAATACCGACGTCGATCAACAGATCAAATTTGAAAAGGAAATAAGAATTCGCCAGAAGAAGAAACAAAAAGAACGAAGAAGAAGAAAAGTTGACGTGGGAAATTAGAAATGAGACAGCAGCCTGCTAGCCTGCTATTTATTATACGTACGTTTCTTCGTCGTTAAGAAACTTCGATCGTTATTAAAATCGTTTCGAGTTAAATTTAACCGATTTAAGTAAAAGTTTCTGTAATAAAACGGAATCAATAATAAATAAATTTAATGAGTGAAAATAAAATAAACTCAGCTAGTTAACGTATTACTAAACAACCCCATTTTCTCAACCACACACTATCCTGCCCAAATTTGGTTTTGCAAACCTTACTCATTATTCTCGTCTTAGCATCTGTTATTATCCTTTCAGCCAGCTTAGCAGGTGAGGTGACCACTGCTTGCAATCTTGCAGTATTTCTTTCCAACCAGACGTGATAATAGCAAGAGACCCATAACTGACAGTGCACCAGCTGCTTCAATCCTTTCATTCTACTGCCAGGAATTGCCAATACTGTCATGGTAACATCAACCCTGAAACCACACCACTTCTCAACTGCCTGCAGGACTCTTTGACTGTAATCACATTGAAAAAACAGGTGATCTTGTGTTTCATCTGAATTTTCACATATGCAGCAAGAATGCTCTTGACAGAACCCAAAAG
Organism: Silene latifolia; assembly: GCF_048544455.1. Taxonomy (NCBI): domain Eukaryota; kingdom Viridiplantae; phylum Streptophyta; class Magnoliopsida; order Caryophyllales; family Caryophyllaceae; genus Silene; species Silene latifolia. Next base: position 47,145,070 of record NC_133532.1, on the reverse strand, counting down.
ATGCAAGTTTGGCACGGGTATTAAGACCATTATTCATGGACACCCAGGTAATGAAAGAGTGTTTAGGGACATTCCATGTGTTCCATACAGCAGAGGCCCAGTTCTAAGGATTAGCTCTATGCCTTAACCATTCATAGCAATTTCTGATAGTGAACCCTTGAGCATCAGGCATCCATTGATCCTCTACATACGCATTTTTGACTAACTCTTTTACTTTGCAAATATTTTTCCAAGACCAAGCCACATCAGCAGGGGGGGTGTAGTCATGCCAGTTCCTTCCTTTGAGATGGACCTGATTAACCCACCTAATCCAAAGCCTATCAGCTTTGCTATATACCCAGTCTGCCAGTTTTGCAACAGAAGCCATGTTCCAGGTGATCGTTCTTTTAATTCCCAATCCACCCTCTTCTTTAGGTAGAGTTACCTTATCCCAACTCACAGATGGTACTCTGTGGAAGTCAACTGACCCATCCCAGAGATAGTTCCTGCAAACTGCCTCAATGCGTTTAACAACACATTTTGGGATAAGGAAGATTCCTGACCAATAGTTATGCAGGGTATTCAGGACTGAGTTTATCAAAACAAGTCTGCCTGCATATGACAACTTCTTGGCACCCAAGCTACGGATCCTGTTAACCATCTTCTCAACCAGGACATTACACTCAATTTTGGACAATCTGGTAGCTTGAACAGGCACTCCCAGATATCTAAATGGCATAGATCCCTCAGAAAAACCAGTAATTTGTCTTATATCATCCTTAACAGTTTGAGAGACTCCACTATAGTATACCTCAAACTTGGAGCTGTTCATGGTCAGCCCAGAGGCTTTTGAGAAAGAAGAAAAAGCTCTCATCAGCAACATGATGGAATGAACATTACCCTTGCAAAACATCAACAAGTCATCTGCAAACATAAGATGGTTCAACTTGATACTCTTGCAGAGAGGATGGTACTGGAATGGCCAATTATCAGTAGCATATTTTAACATTCTGGTTAAGTACTCCATACACAAAGCAAAAATGAGGGGGGAAATGGGATCACCCTGTCTTAGGCCACGCTTGCCTTGAAAGAAACCAAAAAAACTTCCATTTAAGTTCAGAGAATAGGATGTGGTTTGAATGCATATCATGACTTTTTGGCAAAAATTATCCGGGAAGCCCATGCCTTCCAACAACTGAGCTACAAAACTCCACTCAACAGTGTCATAGGCCTTTTGAAGGTCAATTTTGAACAGGCATCTTGGTGACACTGCTTGTCTATTATACATTTTGACTAAGTCCTGGCATATCAGGATATTTTCAACAATGGATCTGCCTTTGATGAAAGCTCCCTGGTTCTCACTAACAAGCTCTGGTAGTACCATAGATAGCCTATTGCATAACAATTTGGAAATGACTTTGTATATCAGGTTACAACAAGCTATGGGTCTAAACTGTTTCACAGATGTAGGTCTCTCACATTTAGGAATAAGAGTGATGGTGGTGGCATTAAGCTGCTTAAGAAGTTTACAAGAAGAAAAGAAATCTTGAATAGCATAGCATACATCATTTCCCACAGTATCCCAGCTGTCCTTGAAAAATCCACTAGTGTAGCCATCAGGACCTGGTGATTTGTCAATAGGTATCTGGAAGAAAGCTTCTTTAATCTCCTCTGTAGTGACTGGTGTATTCAGAATCTCCTTATGGGCCTCAGTGCAACAATTACCAGTATTAAGTACTTGCTGTCTAACCTTATCAGTGCTCTTTGAAGATCCTAGCAATTCCTGATAGTAATTTAGGAAAGCATCCTGAATGCTCTCACTGGTGGTACAGAGATTACCATGATGATCTTCAATCTGAGTCACTTTGTTAATAGAGCATCTCTTTTTAATGGCCCCATGGAAATAGGCAGAATTAGCATCACCATCCTCCAACCATTGAGTTTTAGCCTTCTGTCTAAGGTAACTTTGCCTGGCATCATTGAGCTCCTTAAAAGTTTTCAGAGCTTTGATCTCCTCCTGGATAAGGACAGCATTAAGGGGATCAACTATCAAACCCTCCTGAATTTTCAGCACTTCCTGTTCAGCAATAATTGCAGCATTCTCTACATCTGAAAAACATTCCTTATTCAAAGTTTTAAGTCTCCCCTTCAAAGCTTTCAGTTTCCTAGTGATACAGTACATAGGATATCCTTCATACACCCTTTGCCACTCCTCTTGGACTGTAGTAAGGAAAGATGAGGCCTTACTCCACATATTAAAATATTTGAAATTAGTTTTCCTAGTGACAGACACCTGGTTATCACTCACTACACAAGGGCAGTGATCAAAGTATCCAGCAGGATGGAAATGAGCAGTCATATTAGGAAATTGCTGAAGCCAGTCCTGGTTAATCAAGAATCTGTCAAGTCTGCTGTAGACCCTTGTTTGTGCCTCTTGTTTATTGGTCCATGTATAAAACGCACCAGTAGTGTGAAGGTCAGTCAGGTCACAAGTTGCCAGGCAGTCTATAAAGTCATCCATATCACTCTGTTTTGTATTACCCCCAAGCCTCTCTATAGGAGTAAGGACAGTGTTAAAATCACCTGCAACAACCCATGCTCCAGTAACAGCACTATGAATAAGAATCAGTTTCTGCCATAAGTCTCTCCTCTCCAAACCATCATTGAAAGCATAGACGAGAGTAATGTAGAATTGCTTCTGGGAACATCTCTCAGTAACAAGAGCATGCACAAACTGAGCATCATACTGTAGAACAAAGACATCAAAAATCTCAGCTTTCCACAAAAGCCAAACCCTACCTCCTTTGTGATAAGAAGCATTAGTAGTCACACTCCATCCATCAAGCATACTAGAAGACACACTTTGTGTTTTATTAGGATTAATTTTGGTTTCTAATAGTCCAAAGAGACTAATACCTTTATTATGCAAAAACCATTTCACATTATTCTGTTTATTTACACTATTGAGACCACGCACATTCCAAAACCCGATATTATGCATTTATATTGGGAGAAATCAGGTTACCATTTTGTCCAATGCCCACCTTTGGTGTGACTGGACCCTCTGCAGCTTCTCTATAAGATTTTTCAGGGGAGACTAGAGAAGTACTAGCACTTTCTCCATTAGCGGTTCTTTGGGGAACGTAGAATTGAGAGTAGTGCTCTTATTAGTCGTGCTTACACTTCCTCCTAATTTTCTTGGTTTCCAAACCCGAACGGCCGCACCGGCTTCTTCGTGGCTTCATGTCTTTTCGACGATTAGTGACCTCATGTCCTATCCCCTTGCATTTAGTGCAGACTGAAGGCTTCCACTCATACTCCACATTAAGGGCCACAATGTTACCATTCTCATCTTTAAATCTTATCTTAGATGGAAATTTGTTGCCCACTGTCAATTCAACCATTACTCTGGCATATCCCAGACGAGTCTTATCCATTGTAGCCTGGTCAGATTTCTGATATGCACCCACCAGTCCTGCAATGGCAGGCAAACATTTGCCCCAAAATCTTAGAGGCAACTCATGGATGCGGATCCATGCAGGTACATCCTTAATGTTCCCTTTAGTGAGTTCCACCTCAGCAGTCCAAGCTCTTACAATAAGAGGCTTGTTATCAAACATGAAATGCCCGGCAGTCAAGACTGCCTCCTTATCTGTAGCTTCCTTAAAACGTACCAAAACTATCCCATTTGGCATGAATGATACTTTATCAATGTTATGTTTAGACCAAATACGCCTAAGGAAGGCATTCAATATCTCCCATGGAGGGTTTGCCCCTAACACAAAGCAATAAATGGCATTATTCCAATACTCTACCTCATCCTGTGTATCCTCTTTGGAGAATTGAAGGAGACCTTCATCAGTATCCACTTCATCGTCATGAATAACTTTTTTCTTTCCACGTTGTGTTACCCACAGTGAGTTCTCCTTGTCCAAATCATCTTGAGTTGTATCAACCTCAACCACTTCAGGCGTATCAGCAATATCAGTCACCTCTAAATCATCCTCAAAATTTAGTCCAGGGATACCGTTCACCTCCTGCATGCTCTTCGTTTTCACAACATCCTCCTCAGAAGGTCCACGTTGTTTTGCATTTTGTTGTTGTTTCGCATGTTTTCCAGCAGATTTCAACACAGGCATCCTCCTAGCATGTTTTGATTTCGTTTTACTTGAAGAATTACGTGCCATAATGTTGAAAATCAAGCAGAAATTAATGCCCTAGTCGAAGAAATTAATGACTGCGTAGGGTTCATCTCTCTCTCTCTATCTCTAGGGTTTACGGATTTTTTCAATTATTTTTGTCAGCTAGTTAACGTAAATAATACAATATCAGCTTGAATCGGAATTATTAGCGATTTTTACGAAACTAACGGATATTAATAAAAATTGCTATTTTAGTGAAATAAGCTCAAAATAGCTAATTGGACGGTTTTGTTCCCAAAATCCATCTAGGGTTCACTTAAAACAACTTTCGTAAGGACTCGTAAAGAAACGGAAATTATTAAATAAATAAACTCGAACTAACTTTAAATAAACTTATTAATGATTATTAAAATTAACGTATCGAATTATGATGAAATTAATTAATTAGCTAAGCATATATATATAAATCGTTAAATGATGTAATCAAATTCAAAATAGCAATTAACAGAATTTTATCCAACTTAATAAAATACGGGGTGTTACAATCACCCCATCTTTTTAAAAAGTTTCGTCCTCGAAACTTGAAAGTAGAAATGGAAGGTTATGAAAATAAAACTGGAATTTTTGAAATTGGTAACCCAAAATATTAAAAGGTTGCAAATAGTAAGAATTAAAATTCTTTCAAAGTTTCAAATAAAATTTTCTGTCAGAACCAGATTCTCATCAAAGTAACGGAAGTGCTCTCGTTGCGCATTCAAGAACATCACATTCCAAATCCAAGATAAGGTCAAAGGCAAATCATTTGTATAAATCGAAAATCAAAATACTTTCGAAAACATTAATGAAGAGTTTTCAAATGTATAAGTCTCATTCATGGAACGAAATTGCTCTTGTCGTGCACACAAGAGCGCTAACTTTCCAAGTCAAAGACAAATTTAAAACCGAAAATCACTCGTCGACAAGAGTAGAACAAGTTATTAAACAGTTCTAATAACGAGTTCTAACATCCGATCAACGTTAAAATCAAAAGAAAAGGTAATTTACCCAAATTTTCTTTTGCAAAAAGCCAAAATAGAAATAAAGGTTTCACTTTTAAACCCAATTGGGGTCAAATCCCTGAAAATGTAACATTAAACTTTGACAAAGAAGTCATAAATAGATCAAAGTTAACAGAAATTGGATAAAATTTAAAAAAAATCTCAGGTTTAGCAACTCAAAACTATGATAAAGAAGTCTATACTCAAAGAGCAATTAGAGAATTAAATCGAATTTTCATTTTCAAATCTTTAAAATAGGTTAGGTTTGAAGAAGTGACATAAACTTTAAAAAAAAATGAATCGAAACTGGTAGCTTGAAAGTTTAGAAGTTGTACAAAAAGGAAAGTAACTTAGATAGCATAAAAACAAAGTATGTTAAGAGTGCTCAAACTTAACCAACAAAAGAGCTATAATGACTTTCATAGGGTAAAAATTGAAGTCAAAATTACAAGGATGTTAAAGATAGAGTTTCACAAGATACGAGTGTCAAACTTAAAGGAGGAGCAAGATGAAGTGAGGAAATGAGGTATGAACGGTAACGCTTATGATCAAGGAGAAAGGGAAATTAGCCAACAAGGGAACGCCAGACACTCTTATCTCAAACAACAACATCACTCAAAAACGGTTCCGAAAACTTCCTAACAACAAAACTCATAACCACATCACTCCCAAGGGTTTCCTCAATCGCTTATGTTACCTCATCCTAATCTATTCCCTGAAACAAGGTACTCCACTATAAGTGTGATCTCATCGCTCCAAATCCTCAAACATCCAGAAACAACTTTCACAAGCCTAAGGTCAAGGCTTCCAACAAAGCTATATTCGTATCCAACTAGTGACAACTATGGGTTCCTTAAAAAAAAAAAAAAAAATAAACCTTCAATCAAGAATCCCAATACCAAGCTCCAAACTCCAAGAGAAGGTTCCTCAAATATTCCACAAGGTTCTCATTTCAAAACAAGGTAGTAACATACCAACCCCAAAATCTGAAAAATCAATAGGATCTCAAGTTTCTCTATCCTTTTACTTATCAAGGATTCCCAAAAGCGGAACTACACCCAGCTACACTCAGCTACGACATCATCCCATCATCTCAAGTACTCAATACGACCTCAAGGTCTATAAAACTATAGGGTTAACAAATTCTTCTCAATACTAAATCTCTCTCAACTCAAGAACTCTCAAGAGCCAACTAATAATCCCACATTAGCTTTTCTCATATGGTCATACCCATTATCAAACTCTCATGTCCAAAGTGATTATGGAAGCCAATCACAACTCGACTTACTTAGTCAAGGAACTAGGTATAAGAATCACTAAGTATGTCTCATCACCTTACCTAAGTCTTTCTAACATCACGACTTCTCAAAGCCAGGGTTAAGGGTCAAACACAAACAATCTCCTCAAAAGTCGAATTTTCCAACCCAGGTCAACATTCCTCAAAAGAAAGAGTACTATCAAATGGCGTTAAGGGAGGATAAGCAAAGAACAAAAGACAAGTTAAAAGTACAAGCGTAGCTTTTAAAGTAAAACTGAAGGGAGTTTAGAAGGAGGATAAGCACCAAGAGATTAAGAATAAGGCGAGATACAAAAAGAAAGAGAAACATCTTCAAGGAAGTAAAAGCATTCTTCAAAGGCTGAACAAATCTTCAATCCTCAGCAATCGGCACTAAATCTTGATCTTCGTAAAATATAAGTGTCCTTTCAATGGAATGGAGATACTCTTGGCGATCACTCAAGAACATCAATATTCCAATTCAAAGACATAAAAATACATTTTTACACCAACAAATGATAAAACTAATTATCAGACGTCTCCAATAACAAGCTTTAACACTAATTGACGTTAAAACCAGTGAAAAACATTAAAATATTTTCAAAACCTTTAGTTCAATTTTTTTTTTATAATAAGGGTAATAACTCCATTAGCTATAGATAAGCTCACGGTCATTGATCCAAGAACGCAACAATTATTAAATGACAATCAACAAACAGGTTAGTACCTAACAAAGAACAAACACAAAGAGACTACAACATAAGATCCTAAATCTACCCATCCTACCTGTCTCTCAAGTTTATTATTTTAAGGTCAAGTTATTTATAGTAGGGTGCACAAACGTGCGTCGGGAGCAAATATGCTCTGATACCAACTGTGACACCCTCATGTATTGCGGAAAAGTAAACAGGTAATTCTAGAATAAAACTGCATGGATATGTTTGTAATAGGTTCATTTGGGTAAAAACCTGTAATTTTTAAAACCTGAACCTGTTATAAAGATATCCAAATTGGAAGGTGTCAAACATACAAGGTCTAACTAGAAGTTTCATAACCTGACCATCGCTAAAGTCGCGAATAGCAAATTATACAACCAAATGTAAAGAGGGAGACATATGTCCCTAAAATGTATGTGACATAAAAAGGGTTTAAGGGTCACCATAAAATAAAACCAGTCTAGGTCCCAAGGTTACTTTGCTCGCTAGCTCGTCCATGTACCCCATATATGCATCACCTACCTGTCATTCGCATTTTATACAAATACGAAAGCCACAGTCAGTGGGGAGTAACTCCGAGTTCTCCCAGCCACGAAATGTCATAATTAATATAACATGTAAACATAAGAATATGAATATGAATCACACACTGCCTTAGCATATAGATGCTAAGGCAATCGTGCTTATCATGTGAACAACAATATAACGCCACATAGTCCTAGCATGTGAATACTAGACCGACTCATACTACACTATCATGTGAATCACATAACATCCCGGAATCCAAACTCTATCAACCATAGCCGGCTTGCATCTCACCTTCTATGATTCATAGAATCATCAAACAAGAAAGGGCAATATATCAAAGACAGGCATAAGTTCTTAGTACCGTCAATAGTCACTTTGTAACTCGAGTCTATACCACGAGGTAGGGAAGGTAATCGAACCGGTATCTTGGCTCAGCGGTTACTATTAAGAAAACATGGCCAAGAGACAACACAACCCTAGCCTAAAATCGCAGCAGACCTAGACATGCGGATACACACCACCGCACCCAAGACCCACAACTTTTTTAAAACAATGTGAAGTGAGTACCCTAAGGACACCACCAAAGGGTTGGCTAGTACTTAAGCTGACCCCATACTATCAAAATAAGTACCTGAGGTCATGCCCCAACTTGGATATAAATCCACTAGTCAGGAACACAAAGGCTATCAAGCGGTGAACATATACTCGTCAGAGACTATAAAGACCTATCTATCTTTCAAGGTCGAAGTACTCACCTAGGACCTAGTCCCAGCTAGTCCCAGCTTGAATACTTTAGCCCACACCACACAAGACAAATAAGACACCCACTTAACCATAAGAGGGCAAAGAGTCCAACTTACCAACATAAATGCTAACATTCTATCATGTGAAAGGCTATATAAATGTCTATTCAGCAGACAATCCAACAATATCCTCAATATCAACAATAATCCAAATTCCAGTTAACCGTTAATCTCATAATTCATGAGAACAAGCTAAAATGGCAACAAGACAAGAAGGCTGAAGTATAAGGCAACCAATTCATCCAACAACCAACATGTGAAATGATAATTACAAATATCAAGGCATAACATAAAACCTCCAATAACAACTAATCTCACCTCAAAGACAAACCCTCGACCCGAGTCCCGCGACGGGTCATCGGTCAAATCGAGGCTGACTGGTTTAAACCTAGCTTGACCAAACTCGTTCGGTCAATCTGGCCCAGCTCAGAGTCTTGGCCTACTTTGGCCCAAATTACAAAATTTATCGCAATATTATTCTCATGCTATTTCTAATTTCTATCATGTGAAAAACGAAAGTAACACATTATCAATCACCTAGGCCCTGTTCTTTTTTTGAATCCGATCTGAATCGAATCGAATCGAATCGAATCGAATCGAATCAACGTAATGGACTGAATCGAATCGAATCGAATCGAACTTAATGGACTCGAATCAATCGAATCGAATGAATCGAATGGCTGAATGGAATCAATCAATTGAATTTTTTATAATAATAATAATAAACCCTACCATGAACCCTACGACTGACTATTTTTGACAATAAAAACGTTATGTTCCTCAACCCTGCGCCATAGAACTTGTTCATCAAAGAAACTCCTACCTCGACGCAACACGCCCGATCGCTCCAAGGTACTCACCTGTTTCTAATTTTGCTGACATGATTCTATCATATTCGTTATATTGTTAAATTTATCTTTTTAAGTTTGAATGTTGATATTTCACAAATCTTGGCTTTGTATCATTTGATTTATCCTTTTTATAATAATAATAATAATAAACCCTACCATGAACCCTACGACTGAGCTGGTTTGTGGAGCTCAGATTTAGAGATGTTGCTGTGCGATGTTAACACGAGTGCCAAGCTTAAATTTTGATTCTTTATGATGTTTAGAAATGGATAAGAGTTGTTTTGCAGTGTTTGGGAGATTTGTCGATGTTTAGAACCTCTGGATAGTAGCATTACTGCTGTTTTTAGCGTGAGGCTAGGATTTGGTTGTTCTTGTTGCAAGTTGATTGATGTTATTGGATATTTACTAGTATCGGTTTGTAAGGAGCTCAAATTGCTGTAAAAATTGATGGTAAGTGCTATTCCATCAATTATTAGTTAGGGATTGTTTTAGCATAGTGTGGAAAGAGAGGAGCTAGAAACTTCGTGCTTTCTTGTTTACATTTGGGCAGTATATGTGCCAGATTCTGTATACTCTGTATCTGTTATTGAGTTCTTTGTAAATGCTCAAATAATCTGGCTATAAAACAAGCTCAATTTCTCTGATTCTCTCTGCAAAGTTGTGAGATCAATTGTGAGTGTTTTGTCGCATCAGTATTCATGATAATATTAAGTCGGTGCCAACATGATGTACGAGTATCATAAGAATGTTGCTTTAATGTAAAAATCCTGATTCCTAACTAATGTTGAGCTTGCAGTTTTGACTTTTTTTGGGAAACTTATGTAGTGTTGATATCTATGTTACGGTCATCCTTAAAAGTAGATTGCTGAATATGTTTGTCTTTCTTTGATTTTTCTTTTTGATTTTTGATTCAGTCCATCTTATTATAGACGGATACTATCCGTCTATAGCTATAGACGGATAGTGTCCCTCTCACAAATTAAAGTGGGTAGTACAAATGGGGGTATCCATTTTCCACCCACTTGTATTACCCACTTTAATTTGTGAGAGACTGAGAGGGACACTATCCGTCTATAGCTATAGACGGATAGTGTCCGTCTATAATAAGAATTTGTGTTTTTGATTTTTCTTTTGGATAGTAGCATTACTGCTGTTTTTAGCGTGAGGCTAGGATCTGGTTGTTCTTGTTGCAAGTTGATTGATGTTATTGGATAGTATTTACTAGTATCAGTTTGTAAGGAGCTCAAATTGCTGTAAAAATTGATGGTAAGTGTTATTCCATCAATTATTAGTTAGGGATTGTTTTAGCATAGTGTGGAAAGAGAGGAGCTAGAAACTTCGAATAATTCTGAATTCTGTGATTCTAAGTGAGCCTCAATGATACAAAGCCAACTATTCAAATAATCAACTACCTTTTGATCATTCTTAACCATGCCTTTTATATATAATCTTCGTATCGATAATATTTTAATGAATTTGTGTCGATTTATTTGAAAGTAACGCAATGGAAAGAACTTCTTGGCCCGATGAAAATTCAAGAATTTTGCTCAACATTCTAAATGAGGAGAAAAACAGAGGAGTTAGCAAATTTAATTGGGGAAACATTGCCAAGAAATTTAATGCACAAAAAGAATGTAATGTGACTGGAAAACAAGTGCAAAATCATTATTCAGATTTGAAAGAAAGATACAAGGGTTGGGAGGAATTGCAAGGTTTATCTGGCATATCATTCAATCCTATTACTAAAAAAGTTGCTGTAGATGAGAAGTCTTTGGAGAGATATAACGCATTCATAGAGGTAAAATTATTATTAACTCATCTTAAAATTACCTCCAATTTGCTATATTATTAGTTAAATCTAAATTTAAGTTATAATTTGTTTTATACAGCGGAATGCAAAGTATGGGCTAAAAATAATCAGAGGAGAATTGGCTAACATTGATGAAATGAGCAAACTATTTGATGGAAAATTTGCGCATGGGGTGGGTGGTTGTTTTTCTCCGGCAATGGCAAAAGGGCCATCTTACTTGAGTAGGCAAATTGAGGATCTTACTAATGATGAAACATCTCAAGACAATGAAGTTTCAGGTGATGATGAATTTAAAGAAACCATGTTTGATGATGAGCATAAAGCTCCACCAACTTTAGTTGACCAAAAAGTTTTTGTGGGAACCTCACGTAAACGAAAGGTTGAAGAACCCATTAGTCCAGAAGAACGTAAGAGAAGGGAAACTAGTTTTGATAGAGTTATCGCACTATTGTCGGGAACTGGTGTTGGTTCTTCAAGTAAGCAGCCTTCTACAGCTGAGATGGTTAGTGATGAATTGACTAGAATGAAAGTTGCAGAAGAATCGGGTGACGCGTACTTTGTCTCCGCTGTCAGATATTTAAGTGATGAAACACGTGCCAAGATATTCCTATCCCTTAAAAATGATAATCAAAAGTGGATCTATCTAAGAGTGATGGACGTAGATCCCTTGTTCACTCGCCTTTACTAGTTTGTTTTAGAAGCACTTTGTAGTTTCAAGTTTGTGTGTTTGAACCTTTCATTTTCAGGTGTTTGAACTTTTCATTTTCATATGTTTGAACTTTGTGGTTAAGATATTTGAACTTTAATATCAAAATAATTGAACTTGATATAATTGTGTTTTAATTGTTCTAGTGTAGAATGGATAATGTTAGACGTGCATCTATAATTATTGCATTAGAAGAATTGCGAAGATCACTTGTACCAAGTGATGCTAGTATACAACGAACATCATCAAGTAGGCGGCCTAGAAGAGAAAGAGGGGAAAGTGGAGCTGAATACATTCACAGGTTGTTGAATGAAAACGCTACATCATGTTTTGAACAACTACGACTTGATAGGGTAATGTTTCTACAACTTGTAGATTTGATGATTGAAAGGAATTTGTTAGTTGATGGTAAGTATATAAAAGTGGACGAACAAATAGGAATTTGTTTATACATATTGGCCAAAGGCTCTTCCTATCGTGATGTTCTTTGATAGATTCAAGCATTCCATATCTACAATATGTGTGTATTTTAAAAAAGTGTTGGATGCCTTGGTTATATTGTCACATGATATCATTAGACCACACCGCGATCTACTTGAGGTGCCTCCGGAGGTAGAAAATAACTCACTTTATTGGCCTTATTTCAAGGTAATATTGTACCTCGTGCATTTAGCTATTTTTTATATTTTTTACTACCTTATGTCTTTGAGTTTTAACATCTCTATTACTACTATTATTTAGGATGCTATTGGTGCCATAGATGGAACACATATAGAAGCGATTATTAGTGATAAATCTTGGTACACCATTTCGAAATCGCAATGGTCGTAAAACCTGGAATGTGTTGGGTTGTTGTTCATTTGATAGGATTTTTACATTTATCAACGTGGGTTGGGAAGGGAGTGCCCATGATCTTACAGAATGGCGAGATTCTCTAACTGCCTCAAAATATGTTTTTCCTCATCCACCTGAAGGTAAGTATTAACTAATTTTCTTTATTTGTTTATAGCTCATTATTTTGCGATTTTCACGCAATTTTTATTTTACTTTGTAGGTAAGTACTATTTGGTGGACTCCGGATATCTTAATACTATTGGATATCTGTCTCCTATTTGCGATCCCAACGTCAGATCCCATTTGCCGGAATTTAAGCACGGACCACCTATAGGAATGTTAGAACATTTCAATTACCGACATTCTTCATTAAGAATGAAAGTTGAATGTGCGTTTGGTCAATTGAAGAAAAGGTGGAAGGTGCTGAAAACTATGCCCCAGATGTTACCAAAGTATCAGATGTCAATTATCGTTTCATGTTTCACACTTCATAATTTCATACGAATGCATAAGCTTGGTATCCCAATTGTACAACATGATGCAGTTATTGGGAGAACAGATACAAATTTGGATGATAAAGATCGAATGAGCCTTATGTCTAAAGTGAGAATGGATATAGCTAAAGCTATTTGGAAAGATAACAATCCCGAAGAGCATGAAGATGGAGTGTCGCAAAATAACAACGAAGAAGAACATATGGAAGTAGATGATCCGAATAACTAAATTTTGTAATTTGCATTGAATCTAAACATTTTTCACAATTTCAAGCATTTGATGTATTGACATTAATAATTTTTATTTTTATTTTATCATGATTCCTATTTCTGAACTAAAAATATCGTTATTACACACTGCTGTCTATTTATATATATTTCAAAGAACCAGACGACGACGATAATAATAATAATAATAATAATAATAATAATAATAATAATAATAATAATAATAATAATAATAACAACAACAATAATAATAATAATAACGATAGTATTAATAATTACAATACTAATAATAATTACAATAATATAGTTGAATGAATCAATCGAATCGAATCGAATCAATCAAGCGAACCGAATCAATCGAATCGAATCAATCGAATCAATGAATCGAATCGAACTAAACTGAAATTAAGTCCAAAAGAACAGGGCCCTAAACACTTAACAAACAACAGGCACACATTAACTACTAATGTGACATTAACTCGTCGAGTAACTCAGAATAGTTACCTTAAGCTAGCAAAGAGACAAGCAAAACTTGAGAAAGCTTCTAAAACCCAAAATTACTCTTCCTCTTCAACCACATATGAGCCACCTAAAATAATTATGTGCAAGGACGATATTAACGAATTATCTTTATATAAAATATGAGACAGAAATTAATTTAAATCAAAACATGTAAATCATATTCATTAGCTACTGTCTTATGTTCATAAACCATTATGAACCTCCCTTTTGACAGGCATACCAAGAAAATTTTCACAACCTTTACGCCCTAGAAACAGTCCCATAAAGCACCATTTTATCCGTCCCAAAATCGAGCCCAAACCAACTGTCACGGCTCCCAAAACCGAGGCCAAAACAGCCCACACGGCCTCCATTTCGACTGTCCCAAAACAGTCTGAAAGCTGCACAAAACTGGTATCAAAACAGAGTTCAATCAATCCTAAACCAGTCCTAAACCGAGTCAAAACAGTCCCAAAAATGTCCCAAAGTACCTGCAAAGCGGACTCAAAACAGTCTAATTTAATTTTTCGCACAATACCACAACTAAACAAGATCCCAAATAGCATCCCAAAACGATCTCTACATGTCAGTATCCACCGTCTCAAATATACCACTTACTAGCTAGCATCCCAAATGATCCCTAGAGGTCAGTATACACCGTCTCAACTATAAAACAGACTAACCAGCTTTCAAAAATACACATATTTAACAAGTAATACTGAGTAACCTATCATTATTACCTTTTTCCGATTGAACTAATCATTTATGACTAACAATTATTCTACCAGACCGTCTATTTAGTACATACAACCGTCTTATAATAAACAAAGCTAAAAAAATATAAATTGGGTTTGTAAAAATACATAACGAAAATGAATTTTACTTACAACGGATTGACGAGAACGACGAAAGGAGCGCTATGGAACAAAAATAGTTGAAAACGGATAAGGAACGAAGTACCGACGTCGATCAACAGATCAAATTTGAAAAGGAAATAAGAATTCGCCAGAAGAAGAAACAAAAAGAACGAAGAAGAAGAAAAGTTGGCGTGGGAAATTAGAAATGAGACAATGACCTGCTAGCTTTGCTATTTATTATACGTACGTTTCTTCGTCGTTAAGAAACTTCGATCGTTATTAAAATCGTTTCGAGTTAAATTTAACCGATTTAAGTAAAAGTTTCTGTAATAAAACGGAATCAATAATAAATAAATTTAATGAGTGAAAATAAAATAAACTCAGCTAGTTAACGTAAATAATACAATATCAGCTTGAATCGGAATTATTAGCGATTTTTACGAAACTAACGGATATTAATAAAAATTGCTATTTTAGTGAAATAAGCTCAAAATAGCTAATTGGACGGTTTTGTTCCCAAAATCCATCTAGGGTTCACTTAAAACAACTTTCGTAAGGACTCGTAAAGAAACGGAAATTATTAAATAAATAAACTCGAACTAACTTTAAATAAACTTATTAATGATTATTAAAATTAACGTATCGAATTATGATGAAATTAATTAATTAGCTAAGCATATATATATAAATCGTTAAATGATGTAATCAAATTCAAAATAGCAATTAACAGAATTTTATCCAACTTAATAAAATACGGGGTGTTACAATCTTGAGCCGCGATAAGTAAGGGGATGAGACCATCCTCGTCTTGCATATAAGGCAGATCGGCATTTGCGTTGATCAGGCAGCTTGTCAACTCGTTAATATATCGAAATTGACCATTCCCGTCTGGAAGTAATAATTTTTGGGAAGTTAGCAAGGTTGACTGACAAATCAACCCTTTGATTCACTGTAAAGAGTAGAGATTACCATCACAAGAGGCCAGAATATGAAGAGGCGTCTGAATACGATTGTTGACATAGCCAGTCACCTCGTCATCAATTTCTAGCAACTTCATAGCAGCATCAAAATTTCCGGCTCTCACCGCAATATGAAGTGGTGTATCACCTTTGAGATTCTTTAGTTTCCATGGTGGGTAGTAGACCCCGGCTCTGGCATCAACCCCTGCCTCTTCTCCCACCTTGTAGAATTAATTACAGCTAAACTCCAATAATCTTTCTGAATTAAAATTATTTTCCACAAGTATATGAATAGGGGTATCACCGTTATAGTCCTTTTGACTCATGAGTAAGGGTACTTTTTGTATTGCTTGTCTGATGAAGTTTTCAGCTTCGTCAATTAGGTGCTCCCTGTATTGCATTAATATATGAAGGATGTTGCCTCCCTTGGGTGTTCGCGAAACCAAGAAATGTGTTCCTAAGGAGACCAGTTTTTCATTAAGGAATGCGACATTTCCTTCTTTTGCAGCTTCACGTTTTGTTTTCGTCAATTTTCTCCTATCTTCTATCGGCCTCTCTATAAATCTCATCTATATTCACCAATGACACGTAATATAAATTGTTGATTTGTACAAAGTAAACTGAACTGAACTGAACTGAACTGCAATGAATCAACTCAATTACCTCTTCAAGTTGTCGTACCAAAGTCCATGCCGAGACACCACTTTGATTCTTTATTCCAATTTTTGCGGAATATCTTAAAAGGACATCAACCATGTTCCTGTCGTGATTCCTAGCAGTGAGGTGTAAAGGTGTATCTCCTTGATGGTTCTTAATATTTCTAAGAGCATATACTTGTGGAATGCTTAGCAACTCTAGGCTTTCCTTGTAGCTTGCCACCTGATGGTTTGTGAGGTGATGCAAGATGGTTTGGCCAGACCCCTTGTCATGGACCTCTGCAGCCTTGGGGCAGCTAGCCAACATGGCTCTAATAACTGGAATGCAATAAGCGGGTTTGAGTGATGTGGCTCGATGAAGTGGAGTTGCACCATCTGCATCTTCCCAGCATGTAACTGAACTATCTGTTTGCAACAACAGTTCCATAATAGGCCAGATATCCGATCCAGGTCCATACGTTTCTGGTATTTAAGATTCATAATTAACAGTCGTTCCATTGATACATTAAACAAAAATTCATACTCGGTATAAAATTTCAATTTACATATAACTTCGCGAAAGGGTAATTGGCCCCTTACTTAGCATAATTGTGAAATTAAACCTTAAGTTTAGATTGGGGTAGTGATTAGTCCCCACAAGTTATACAAAAAGTAAATTAAACATCTTTACCCAAATCTCATGAGAAATTCAATATATCATACATAAAAATTGAAATTGACTATATTTTTTACAAAATATAACAGTAAAAAAAAAAAAACTAAATCATAGTCTAAAATAAAATAAAATGAATTAACATAGTCAGAGAAGATTTGAAATTATTTTATAAAAAATCAAAAATTTTAATTTTTAAGTTTTTTCTTCTAAAAATACTTTAATAAATAACGACTTTCTCAAAAAATATAAAATAAATTTTCATTTTTTCAGAATTTGAAAACATTATTTTTGTTTATATATAAAAAATCCGATCTATTTTTAAAAATAAAACACAACTTCTCATACATGTTGTTAAGGTCATCCCAATTACTAGTGTCATCACCTACATCTTCAAAAGAAATCGACTCATCATCATTCTCTTCATTATCTATAGACCCAACATTCAACTTCTCTACTTCCAACTCTTCCAACTCAAAAAACTCGGCAAACTCAGGATCATCAGTTAGCCTTTCGTGTACCTCAACATCATCTTCTTCAGAGTTATTCTCTTCCTCTAATGATTCCCCATGAAAAATCCAACGTGTATAGGATCGACTAAATCTCCACTTTTCTAGGTGTATTTTAACGTCCGGAAAAGCCATATAGCTAATATTACCACATCTTTCACAAGGACATGCAATACTAGAAGAACCTTTCAAATTGTTCGAAACGAATTCATAAAATTCAGCTAAACCATTCTTGTAGGTGCGGTCACTCATATTTGCATCAATCATCCAAGTTCGAGTCATTATTCTACATTCGTAATAATAGGCAACTAATTCAGAAAATACAATAATAGGCAAACAAATAAACGAAATTCAGGAAAGCAATTAAGCTAAATTATCAACAAATTAGATAATAACCCAAAAAATCCTATATCTATAAGCGTTGCTAAGAAACATATATATACCTGATTGATAAACACGATGAGGGAGAGAAGACGGTGACAACAGTGACGGAGATGAAGACAGAGAGACGATCAGGGAGGAATGGAGGATGATATAGTAGCAGTATTAGCTTGTGTTTGTGTTTTGTAGCGTATAGCAGAATAAAGCAATCTGTTGTTCTTAAGATTTTCATAACATTAATAACAACGGTTATTGAGTCTGAAACCGTTGTTAAAAAGTATTAAAACGAGTTCTAATATAACCGTTGTGATTACTTTTCATAATTTTGCGCCAAATTATTAACAACGGTTAAAATTTATTACAGATTCAACCGTTGTTATTAGTTTTTATATTAACAACGGTTTTTCAAGTATGACCCGTTGTTAAAACCAATAACAACGGTTAACAACACAGAACCGTTGTAATTAAGTTTGGTAAAGTTCGCGGCATAAATTCTACAACGTGTTTTTGATGATTTTCGTGAATAAGCGTTGTTAAAGAGCCGTTGTAGTTGCCTGTATTTGTAGTAGTATAGAAATGAATTTCTCATGAGATATTGATATAAACCTTAGTTTCACTTTTTACAAAAGTTAAGGGGTTTAATCATTCCAACTTAAACTTAAAGGGCTGAAACTCGTGATTAGACTAAGTAAGGACAAAGTTATTTGGTTCACCGTATTAGCTTTATCGCCACATTTGATATATTAATAGTGCGATGTTTCGAGTTTAACTTAGGGGTGGATAAAAATATACGATACTTTTTTCTGATATGTTTTTCAAAACCTTATTTGGTATTCGGTTTTGCTCACCCCTATTTTAACCGATATAAAACTTTCTAGTAATAAGAGAATAGAAAAATAGACGTGATTGATTTATCACCTTGGTACTAAGTCTCGATACCACCCTCTCGTATCAGTCAAACGAAAACAATGAATATAAGATGGACTGAAATCAAAAGTAACAAGATAAATGAAAGTTAAAAGCAGAAATTAAATTACCAAAAACATGGTATTGGATAGCAAGATGAAGAAGAGTTTCCTTAGAATGATTCAATACGCGAGCAAGACTACCATCCTTCTCAACCAAATACACGGCTAACGAAACGTTGCCATTCAGAAGCGCAACGTGAGCCGGCGTGTTGTCATCCTTATTCACCACCCTCCACGGGAATACTCTCTCACTGCCACATTGCATAGTAAAATACTCGTAAAGTCGGTGGACGACAGCCTCGTCCCCAACCTCGGCCGCAATGTGGAGCGGAGTGTTCCGTAGCGGTCAGTCACATATTAGCGACTCGCAGGTTGGTGTCTTAGGGAGGCTTTTGAGGGCTTCTTGTATAAAATGGATTTGGTGGTGTTGGGCTGCTATGTGAATTATATTGTTATTTTGAGACGTTTTTCTTAGTAATTGCTCTTCATTTTTGTTGCTAAATACGTTAACGTTGCCTACCATTGCTGCGTAGTAGACTTCGTCTTCCATTAATTTCAACATTGATCGTCTTCTTCGCCTTCTTGTTTTTAGAGGTTATGGGAGGCTTGTAGAGAAATCAAAGTCTATGACTACTTACTTTATATGGAGTATTTTCATTCGTTTTAAGGGAAAGACGGATCTAAAAACATATTTATAGTACTAATTTACTCATTACTAACCGGATATTATATGAGTTGTTTCAGACCCGTTTCACGTTTATGATGACCATCTCAAATATGAGTTTGCATTATTGTATTTGTATATTATGAATTTAAATATTAAGTCAATAGGACTTCATACTTTATTCATGCTATAGAATAATAATAGATGTGCGATCAATGAAAATTGCTTGTCACCTACCTACATGCTACATTGAAAAAGTGAAGTTAACGTAATGAAAAGTTCAACCCATGGTAAATATCGCATTTGAGCAATTAGGATCTTTTCCGTTTCGATCCATTTTCTTTCAACGCTCAAGATTTCATTTAATGAACGATCCACGTTTTATACCGACAAATAAAGTAAAAACACATAGTATTCTATTATCTTGTAAGAGGAAATTGAACTGGAGAGAATCCACACTCGTATTATTTTAATTTAAGACTATCTATTTTCTGTTCTGGTGTGACCCAGACTCATATATTAATAATATGGGGAATTGTCAAATTATTATTTGAAATCTTAATTCTACTATAAGTCTATAACTGAAGGCGTTCCTTCTACTTTTGTTAGATTTATTTTCGATTTTACATATTATTTACTTGAAGATAATCGATTGCCACGGTGTTTATTATTATTTAACATAAGATAACTCATCGTTACTGGATATATGGGCTGTTCCGACTCATAACCATCTCAAATAAGAAATTCCATTAGGTATTGTATTTGTATATATGAAATTTGATTTAATATTGAGTCAATACGACTTCATACTTTATTCCCAAAATAGTGCAATAGAGATGTGACATAATTGAGAACTGCTTGTCATGTACCTACATGCTTCGTCGACAAAGTGAAGATAACGTAACGAAAAGCTCAATCAATGATAAACTATGGCATTAGATTATTTCTTCTATGGGTGTTGTCCAGACTCCAGATCCATACATGATTTTAAAAATAGGGTTATTTCATAACAATAATCCATCCTATTGGTGGTATGCAATAATCACTCCATCCTATCAATAATCCCAATTAAATCCAATCTAAGCACCATATCTTCTAATAACGAACCAGCTGATATTTTTTAAAAGTTTATGTTGGAATATTTGATAGTTTTTGGGAAACCTAGCTGGTATATGTGAAGTTTATATGTAATATTTTCAAGTGATAAATCAAGAACTTGGTTTATTTGATACACTTAAACATCACAAAATATCAGTTGGTTCGTTATTAGAAGGTATGATGTTTAGGTTGGATTTAATTGGGATTATTGATAGGATGGAGTGATTATTGCAGACAACCAATAGGATGGATTATTGTTATGAAATAACCCTTAAAAATATGCATAATTGTCAAATGAGTGAAGGGTAAGACAAGGACCCGAATTTTGCTACTTTTTCCAGTTAAGGACCTCAATGTTTAAATTTTACAATTAAGAGATTATAAACAAACGCTGTCAACCTTCAACACAAAAATTGCTAGGCCCACGTGTGACTTTCTATGTCTTGGCATTTCAAAAGGTAAATCCACGAATTTGTGACATCATAATATCATCATC
This sequence comes from Silene latifolia, assembly GCF_048544455.1. Taxonomy (NCBI): domain Eukaryota; kingdom Viridiplantae; phylum Streptophyta; class Magnoliopsida; order Caryophyllales; family Caryophyllaceae; genus Silene; species Silene latifolia. The sequence continues at coordinate 47,123,925 of NC_133532.1, read as the reverse complement.
AGCTAGTCTTGCTTGTGACGGGCTAATCCCGTCGCAAGCTTGTGACATCTCACAAAAAGGGAGAGAGGACAAGGTGGGGCATCCCCCATGTGCTTCCCACTCACCTTTTAATGGGCATTTTGTGAGAGAAAACGGTATCCGTGATAAGTTTGTGACGGATATCGTCCGTCTTCAATGAGATTTTGTGTATCATCATAGGTTACCCACATAGTAAAAAAGGGTGGAAGGTGTACGATTTAAAGGAGAGGCGCGCTTTTGTGTCTCGTGATGTGGTGTTTTATGAGAATGTGAGTCCATATTTGATGCTTAAAAAGGACGAAGACAAACAGGAGGTACATTTGCAACATGTGAATCAAGATCATTTGTTCATTGAATATGAACAAAATGACGAGACTCAGTATGACGAAAGAGGGAGTCTCGAAGCTGATGGAGTTGAAGGAGATACGGGTACCGGTTGTGCGAATGGAGGAGATGATGATAGAGGAGCAGGGTGTGACACAGCCGACACTACACAGGCCACTGGTGCGAGAGAAAAATTCGAACCATCTTGGAAAAAGGATTATTACTGTAAGTCGACAAGAATAGTCACACCAATGTCAAATGCTCATCACGAAAAATCAGCTTCTTCGTCGTCAGATACGCGCTATCCTTTATCCAATTACGTTAATACTAATTATTTTTCCATTTCACATAAAGCTTTCCTAGCCAAGATTGATGCAGAAAAATAGCCTACCAATTATAGTGATGCTACATGGAGTAAACAGTGGAGAGAGGCCATGCGAAAAGAAATAGAGGCGTTGGAAAGCAACAACACTTGGAGAATTGTTGATTTGCCAGAAGGTAAGAAAGCAATTGGGTGCCGATGGGTTTATAAGATCAAGTACTTAGCAAATGGTGATGTTGAAAGATATAAAGCAATATTTGTCGCCCAAGGTTTCACTCAAGTGGAAGGAGTCGATTTTCATGAGACGTATGCGCCAGTTGCCAAAATGACAAGTGTCCATTGCATGCTTGCCATTGCCGTAATGAAGGGTTGGATGATTGAGCAACTCGACGTTAATAATACATTTTTACATGGTGATCTTGATGAAGATGTATACATGAAAATACCGCAAGGATTTGATAGGAAGAAGAAGAATAAAGTTTGCAAATTAATGAAATCTATTTATAGTTTAAAGCAAGCTTCCCGGAATTAGTTTGAAAAACTAGCGGAGTCAATGAAGAGGTATGGTTTTATCCAATCCTTAGCGGACTATTCTTTGTTTACATTTAATCAAGATGGATTTTTCATTGGAGTACTCGTCTATGTAGACGATATGATTGTGGTTAGCAATAATGATAAAGCTTGTGCTAAATTCAAAATGTTCCTTGATACGAAATTTGGTGTTAAAGACTTGGGACGTTTGAAGTTTTTCTTGGGAATTGAGGTTGTTCATGGGATAAATGGCTTATTTCTTAATCAACGAAAGTACGCCATGAATATTATAGAAGAAAGTGGGTTGGCCGGAGCTAGGACCGTATACACTCCAATTCAACCTCGTCACAATTTGGGACTTGCGAAAGGGAGTGTTTTAAAAGACAATGAAATATCGTAGGCTCGTTGGAAGACTTGTGTATCTCACCATTACGAGACCGGACCTTGTTTATACGGTACATATTTTGTCTCAATTTGTTAATGAACCAAAGAAGGAGCATTGGGAAGCGGCTCTTCATGTGGTTCGTTACATCAAAAGGAATACGAGCAAAGGCATTTCATCAAGAAAGATGGCGATTTTCTGTTGAGAGGTTATTCCGACTCGGATTATGCGAGTTGTCCCATCACGAGAAGGTCATTAAGTGGGTATTTCGTATCTTTGGGAAAGTCACCTATCTCGTGGAGGACAAAGAAGCAAATGACGGTGGCGAAATCCACCGTAGAGGCCGAGTATAGGGCCATGGAAGCAGCCACGAGCGAGTTGATTTGGCTAAAGTCCTTCCTAGCATCATTCGGTATTTTTCATACAACACCTATGTCGTTGTATTGTGATAATCAAGCCGCACTTCACATTGCCAAAAATCCGGTATTCCATGATCCGACGAAACATATAGAAATTGATTGCCACTTTGTTCGCCAACATTTAGTCACCAACACAATCAATACTTCTCATGTCAGGAGCAAAGAGCAGATTGCGGATTTATTTACGAAAGCACTTGGGGGAGAGTCGTTTGATCATTTACAGTTCAAGTTGGGACTCGGTTTACCTTGTCCTCCAACTTGAGGAGGAGTGTTAGAATGTAAATATTTTATGCCCTTAGTTAGGAGATATGTTAGGAGATATGATTGTATATTTTGTTATGCATATCTTGTAGTTTTGTTAAGTTGTTATTAGTTACCTAATAATTAGTGAAAATTATAACTTACCATCTCCTATTTACCGTATTTTACAAACTACCACCTTGTATTTCGTTTATTACAAATTATCACCTGCATTATACTGTATATATCCGAACTCCCACCATATTTCATTTCCGATCATAATCTAACTTAATTCCCGACTCATTAAGTGAATAAATTATGGAGTGACCAAAACACCCTTAGCGTAATTCCTTCAAAACAGTCACTACTATCTAATTAGAATACAAACAAAATCAAAATTATGGAGTGACCACCGTCTTTTTATAGTTTGTTAATTTAACTAGTCGAGACTTGAGTAAATGATGTGCGGGATTGAAATACGGTGGGAGTTCGGATATGTACAGTGTAATGTAGGTGGTAATTTATAATAAACGAAATACAAGGTGGTAATTTATAAAATACGGTAAATAGAAGGTAGTAAGTTACAATTTTCACTAATAATTAGGATAGCAAAAGATAAAGTAGGGCTAATTATCAGTATATATGTTGAACAATGTACGTTGCTTGACTATCAATGAGAATTCTCTTCTTCTCAAATTTCCTTGTTCCAAACTTTCACACTATTTTGTACTGGCGTGACCCAGACTCATACATTAACAATATGGGTAATTGTCAAATTATTATTTGAAATCTTAATTCTACTATAAGTCTATAACTGAAGGCGATTCTTCTACTTTTGTTAAATTTATTTTTGATTTTAGATATTATTTACTTGGATAGTTGATTGCCATGGTGTTTATATTACTTAACATAAGATAACTCATTGTTAACTGGATATACCGGTTGTTCCAACTTATAACCGTCTCAAATAAGAAATTCCATTTAGTATTGTATTTGTATATATGAAATTTGATTTAATATTGAGTGAATACGACTTCATACTTTATTCCCGATATAGAGTAATAGAGATGTGACATAATTGTGAACTGCTTGTCATGTAGCTACATGCTTCGTTGACAAAGTGAAGATAACGTAATGAAAAGCTCAATCAATGATAAAATATGGCATTAGACTATTTCTTCTATGAGTGTTGTTCAGATCTATATATGATTTTAAAAATATGCGTAATTGTCAAATTATTGTTTGAGATCTTAACTCTACAATGACCGAATTTTATAATTGCTCGATTTTACATATTCCTTAGTGGAAGAGAATTGATTGTCAAATAATATGCGATAAGTAAGTCGAAGAACGTGATGAGAGAGGAAGTTAGATAGAGAAAGGCGATTTAGGGTTTGTTCTTATCACTGCAATGGCTAGGAATAGAAGAATGCTCCTAAATCTAGTAGATTAATACGTTTAATATCACAAAAAACCACTAAAAATTTACAAACTAATACTAATACTCCAAATAATAATGCATCAGGGTCGAGATTTCAGCCGATTTGTTCTTCTGATGATGCTCTCTTGGATAATTCCCTGGGTGTGCACACTGATGAACAATTCTCTGTAATCAGGCCTTATAATCTGAGTCTAGGGATGGATTCCATCTCTGAGGAAGTTAGTGACGACGATGACAATTGGGAGGAGGTTTCGCGCAGAGGTAAGTCGTCTGATTCAGAATCTTCGCGAGTACGTCAACTTCATTTAACTGATAGTGATGTTGAGTCTGAGTTGAAGTTTTGGTCTACTGCGGTTTACTGCTACGTGTTAGGAGCCAACCCCCCTTTTAAGGTCATTGATGGATTTGTTAAGAGAGTATGGGGTTATACTGATTATGATCAATTATCTTTTAATTCGAATGGTACTTTTCTGGTGAGGTTTAAGACGGAAGAGATGAAGATTCGTGTGCTGCAATCTGGACCAATCTTCTTTGACAATAAACCTGTGATTGTCAAGGAGTGGACTCCGGATTGTAAAATGGTTAAGGAAGCTGTTGACATGGTCCCTATCTGGATACGGTTTTATGGCCTCCCATTAAAGTTTTGGGGGAATGCTTTGCTGAAAATTGCAGCGCTTGTTGGCAAGCCTGTAAGATGTGACAGTAATACTACCCTTAAAACGTTTTTGGGTCATGCTAGGGTCATGGTGGAAGTTAAAGTAGGAGAGGCTTTAACTGATGTCATAGAGTTTCTTGATGAATTGGGTGAAGTACAGAGGCAAATTGTTCATTATGAATGGAGGCCTATTGTATGCTCTGATTGCAATGCCTTGGGACACTATGCTAGAGACTGCAGGAAGAATCAGAAGAGGCCAGCTAGGAAGGTTTGGGTTCCAAAAAAACCTGTATCTTCTAATCAGGGCCCTACTGTTGCTAACCCTGTGGTTGATGTCCCACCTGTGGTTGATATTACTGTGTATGAACCTGTGATTGAGCCTGTGATTGCAACAGCACAGGTCAGGACTATGCCAACCAGGATATTTAGTGGGGGATTTGAAGGGTTAGTAACTCCTATGCCTACTATTTTTAATTCTTTTACTCCTGCCAGGGTTATTACCAAAATGACTAGGCAAGGGGGCATTAGTGGTAGTGGGGGGAGAACTTTCATGGAGGTGGTGGAACAGTCAATTCATTATACTAAAGTCCTTGGAGGGGGAATGGAAGGAGACCCTACTAACATTGAAAATGGGCAGCATAGGGTTCTGGAATGTACGGGGTATGAATAGTATGAATAAGCAGGCTGAAATAAAGAGGTTTCTGCATACAAATAATCTAGGGTTATGTGGTCTTTTAGAAACTAAGGTTCGTTCTGGTTCTATTAATAAAGTTCATCAGGGTATTGGTTCTCAGTTGGAGGTAGTTCATAATAATAATGTGCATGAGGGAGGTAGGATCTGGCTTGTTTGGGATTCTGCTATCTTCAGTGTAGACATTTTAGGTTGTGAAGCTCAGGTGATACACTCTAAAATTACATCTCTGCAGAATGAGCATGTCTGGTGGTTATCTGTTGTCTATGGGTTCAATAAGGTACCTGATAGGGTGCCTTTATGGGGGTCCCTGGCTGCAATGCACACTGCTGTTAGTGGGCCTTGGATTGTAATGGGTGACTTCAATAATGTTTTGGCCATGAATGAAAGGTTGGGGTCTGAAGTTACAAATTATGAGATAAGAGATTTTCAACAATGTGTGGCTGATTGTGGACTGGTGGATGTTCCTGCACAAGGGGCCTTCTTTACTTGGAATAACAAGCATGAGCCAGGTGATATGGTGTTTAGTAGAATTGATAGGGTGTTGAGCAATGACGAGTTGATTCAACAATTCTCTGGTGTCACTATTATGTTTCATCCTGAAGGGCTTTTTGATCATTGCCCCTGCACTATCTCTTTGACTGCTAGTGGTAGTAGAAGGACTGGGTCTTTCAAATATTTTAATATGTGGGGGAAGGATCCAGATTTCTTACAAACTGTACAGGAAGTCTGGGATACAAATGTTGAGGGTTACAAGATGTTTCAGCTGGTAAAGAAGTTAAAAATGCTCAAGATACCTTTGAGAAGACTAAATGGGAGTGCATTTGCCAACATTGAGACTTCTACCAAGGTGGCCCAACTGCATATGTACACTATGCAAAAGAAGCTTCAAGAAGATCCATTGAATCTGGATATTCAGGCTGAGGAGCATGCAGCTTGTGCTAGCTTCCTCTTATTGCAAGAAGCTAGGAGAAGCTTCCTCAATCAGAAAGCTAAGGCTCAGTGGATGGCTGAAGGGGATGATAACACTTCTTATTTCCACAGTATCATCAAGGCAAGAAGATTGCAGAATAGAATTCTCTCTATTCATGACTTGAATGGAAATCAGTACACCCAGTATGAGGATATTGAACTTGCCTTTGTCAATTATTATAAGGATTTGCTGGGGTCTAGTAAGAGAACTAAGGATGTCCACTTCCCTCTTTTGTTCAGACAGGGAGGGTGATCTCGAGGAACAAAGTCTTGATCGACCGGGAGATCTCTGGTCGGGGAGGTCCTTCTTTGCCTTAAAAGCTATTCCTGCTAACAAGGCGCCTGGGCCTGATGGGTATACTTCCCAATTTTATAAGGATGCCATGGCTATTGTGGGTACTGATGTGGTTGATGCAGTTTTGGAGTTCTTTAAATCTGGAAAAATGTTGAAGCAGATTAATGAAACCACTCTTACACTGATACCTAAGAAAGTCAGGCCTGAGTCTGTTGCTGATTTTAGACCCATTGCCTGCTGCAATGTGATCTATAAGGTTATCTCCAAGGTGATTTGTAATAGATTAGCTCTTGTCCTACCCACTAATATTTCTGAAACTCGAAGTGCATTCATCAAGGGGAGGGATATTGTGGATAATATCTTAATTTGCCATGATCTTGTGAGGCTCTATAAGAGGAAAACTTGTTCTCCTAGGTGTATCATGAAGGTAGATCTAAAGAAAGCTTATGATTATGTGGAGTGGAGGTTTATTGAGCAAATGCTTCATGCTTTGAAGTTCCCTGATATGATGATAAAATGGATTATGGAGTGTGTGGCTACACCTTGGTTCACTATTTCTCTCAATGGGTCTAGTTTTGGGTATTTCCAGGGAAAAAGGGGGCTAAGACAAGGAGATCCTTTGTCTCCCCTTCTCTTTACCATTGGAATGGAGTATCTTAGTAGGGTGCTTAATGAGGTTACTAGCAAATTGGAGTTTAATTATCATCCTCTTTGTAGGGCTTTGAGACTAACCCATTTGTGTTTTGCTGATGATTTATTGATGTTCTGTAGAGGGGACAGAGGCTCTATCACTATTATTCTTAGAGTCTTTGCCACGTTCTCTGCAGCATCTGGGCTTGTTATGAATACTGAAAAATCTGAGATATATTTTAATGGCATGGCTCAAGGGGAGGTGGATTACATTTTGCAGCTGTCTGGGTTTGGAGCTGGAGTGTTCCCATTTCGTTACTTGGGTATTCCTATCTCTTACAAGAGAATGGCAGTAGGTGACTGCACTAGGCTGGTGGAGAGAGTGGTCAGCAGGATCAGAGGATGGGGGGCAAAAAAACTTAGTTATGCAGGTAGGCTTGTGCTCATTAGAGCTGTTCTGACTCAGCTGCATACATTCTGGACTAGAGTTTTCATCATCCCTCTCACTGTTATCAATAGGATTGAAGGGGTTTGCAGAAACTACCTATGGTCAAGTTCTGACCAGTACTTGAGAACTCCTGCAGTCTCTTGGGAGCAGATTTGTAATGAGAAGAAATATGGGGGACTGGACATTGTAAATGCAAGAATTTGGAATCAGGCTGTGATAGGTAAGTATACATGGTGGTTAGCTGCCAAAGCTGATCATATGTGGATCAAATGGGTTGATCATGTTTATATGAAAGGCAAGACTTGGCAAGAGTACACCCCATCTGCTAACTCTAGCTGGACTTGGAGCAAGATCTGTCAGATAAGAGATGTTATGAAACCAGGATACATCAATGGGAAATGGATAGACAATAATGGTACTTACTCTGTCTCTAGTGGGTATCATTGGTTGTGTGGTCAACAAAACAAGGCTAACTGGTATCCATTGATATGGAATCAAACTAGCATCCCTAAACATTCTTTCATTGGTTGGCTGGCTGTGCAAGAAAGGCTCCTGACCAGGGACAGGCTGTTACGCTTTGGTGTTATCACTGATGGTGCTTGCTTATTCTGTCAGTCTCATTTAGAGACTCATCAGCACCTGATGTATGAATGTAAGTTCAGTCAACTTTGTTGGGACCTCATTCGTGGTTGGCTTGGGATAGACTTCCCTACACCTGGCCTCGTTGCTTTGTGTCTTAAGTGGAGATGTAAATCTCTCATGAAGAAGCAGATTGTGTTCACGGTTATTGTGGCGGTCTGGTATCATTTATGGCATGCTAGAAATGTGTGCAGGCTAGAAGCGTTGCTGATATCACCCTCAGTTTTCCTTAAGCATGTTAAACAGGATGTTGGCAGAAGATGTAAAGATAGAGCGTGGTCATTGAAGGCTCACAAGCTACCATGGGAACCTACTTATGACTAGTTTTGTTTTCTTTGAATTAGTTTGAAGTCTCTGACTTGTAAAATTTAGTTTGGTGTGGCACTTTGTAACGAATTATCCTATTTAAGATTATAATATATTCACATTCCATCAAAAAAAAAAGAATTGATTGTCATGGTGTTTCTCATTACTTAATATTCTCTCTGTCTAAATTATTTGTTTTTTTTTCTCATAAAAAAATAAAAAGTAAATAATTTAATGGGACAAAAAAGTACTATAAAATATATACAATGATTTAGATTCATATACCAATATATACAGAGTATATGGTAATTTTCATATCAAATGTAGTAGTTGACTTTTTAATGACGGAGATGTGCATGTGCTACATGCATGTGTGTATGTACGCCTAGTAATCTAGTAATGTTAACTAAAGGGCAATGTTAACCGAGGTGGCACTCACATTCCTTCTAATCAGTTGTCCTGTGTTCGACATTGTGTCGGACATCGACATTTATCGAACACACGACTACACTGTCGGATACCTATAAATGAAAAATGAAATATTAAAAGACTGAAAGAGATTGATTAAAAGATGAGTTTGGATAGAAAATGAGAATAAATTATGCTCAAAATCATTCACTATCTTACAAGTTGAGTGTTACTGTTATTAGCGATAGTAGATTTATCATTACCCTAACTACTCCGTAAAAGGGAATATAATAATGGGGAAAAAAATATTTACACAAATACAATGAATAATGCATATATCCTATTGTTATCCAGCTCATCTGATGAGTGAGTGAGTAGTGAATTAGTGATGGTGCACATATCATTGTGCATTTTTTTCAAGAAATATTTCTCTTCCGACTTTGTCTAACTTGAGTATTTCTTTATATGAGTATTTTATTACTTCTTATGTGATAATTATTTGTTAACTTTGATTAAAATATTATTTATAAGAAATACAAAAGGTAAATAAATAATGAGACAGAGAGAGTAATTGATTTCGTTTTATCATTACAATACGTACAAGTAGATGACTAAATGATTCAAATCTATATTTAGATTTGTATAATCCATTTGTCTTTATTAGAAATAGTGACGATAATTGAGGCTGCAGCCAAACTTAACGAAGTAAAAAGTCTGTCTTTAACAAAGTTTTTAAAAACTCGTACAATCCATTAAATCCAAAACTCATATTCTAACGCACTATTGGTACCCTACTACTCCGTCTACTATGCCGTTAGTACATTACCGTTACATTCTTACGCCACTGCAAACGATAGGACGGAAATAGAGCGATAAATGAATATGGAATTACGGAAACAATTACTTTAGGCCTTTCGCAACCCAAACGTGCTAGATGCTCTGGGTAGACCCGTCGTCATGGATCTCAGCTAGCCAGCATGGCTTTAATAGCCCGAATGCAATAAGCGGGCAGATTGTTTGATTCATTGTATTTTTATTTTTATAAAATGTAAGTATATATCAAAAGAAAGAGTCAACCATACCGGGAAACGAGCCAGCCCGTCAAGGTGATAGTCTAACCCATCCCCTACCAAAACTCAAAAAACAGGCCTATAGACCTCAGCCCATGACAAGCGGCCCAACAACAAAAACACCAAGGAAAACAAGAAAAATCTGATTCTTACAACGAAATCAGATTTGGGGCAAAAAAAACCCTAAAAAATCGATCTTTCCTAATCCAGAAACCCCTCCGATTTTCCTTCTTCCTTCTCCTGAATCTTTTGCTTTTAACTTTGCAGAAGCCCTTGAATCCATTGTTTATCATTTGCATGAAGCCTTCTTTTATCCATCCCTCCTATTCTCAGACGAAGTTCCTCTATAATCAGAAGAGCAAGCTTCCGAGGATGCAGTAGAGTCAGATCATGCCTACTGAGGTTTCGTTGTCGCCAAATATGATACACGCAAGCAGTTTGATTCACTGTATAGAAATATATTTCAAAGGAAAATCTAAGGAGAAGCAAATTTCTCCATTTTTGTAGAATCTAGAAATTCATATCAATTGAATTATTTTTTGTATCTTCCGAATTTTCAAATTTTCATTTCCTTAGCATAATTTTCAAAATTCATATCAATTCACAATTTGCTCTGTACGACCGTTTTATAGATAGAACTTAGAAGGATAGAACTAATCCCATAATATAAAATCCCGTTAAATCCCTTATCTATTAAAAAGAGATGTTCATTCATGGACATGATTTACTCAATCATGGATATGAATTACCATTATACTCTTATCATTTTTACATCCTACTTTAATCCAATAAATCTATCAATTACTCACACCAACCACCGGTAAGATTAGCCACCACACCACCTACCACCACATCTCCTCTCCCGCCATCGGAACAAAGAATTGACAATGGAACAAAGAATTGACTAAATTGCTTATTGAGCATGGTTTTGTTCAATCCAAGAGTGATTATTCCTTGTTTGTAAAGGTTTTGGGTGAATTCATCACTATTGTCCTTGTCTATGTCGATGATTTGTTAATCACTGGGAATCATGTTTCCTTTATTCCTCATCTCAAGCAAGCACTTGATAAGGCTTTCACTATCAAAGACTTAGGTCTTAGAAGGTATTTCTTGGGTTTGGAGGTTATGCATTCAACAGAGGGAATTCTGATCAATCAGAGGAAGTATGTCTTAGACATTCTTCGGAGATCTTGGTTTTGCAGGATGTAAGCTCCGCTTTGTTTCCCTTACCAAAGGGATTGCATCTGTCCACTGACACTGGTGTCCCAGTTTCTGACCCGGAGGTTTGCAGACGTCTAGTTGGCAGACTACTGTTGTGGACAGCGGGGCCCACGGGGGCGCTTGGGAGGAAGAGAATAAGCGTTTGGATTTTTGTTGGAGTCGCCACCAATTTTTATGGGAAATTGGAACCGTTCGAATACCTCATGCCATGTCAAGACACAAAGTAGAGACATGAACACCAAGCAATCGTTACCCTTAGCATTCTATGTCTAGAATGACTCTCGTGGATGCCAATGAACACGGATGTTCACAGAGATCTGGAGTAAGGGGTGAGGGTACGTATTAGGAAGCTCTTTTGATCGAACACCTTATCCCGCCCGCCTCGATAGCGGCCTCTACTAATGATTAAGGAAGATAGTCTATACTTGATATATTGTCGATTATATGCATGCAATGCAACATCCAACGTTTTAATCCTAACATGTGAGAATTAGACTAAGTCGGTTAACACGTAATTTAATCATACAATTAAGGTCGAAATAGGAATTAGTGTTCAATTACATGTGAAGACATACAAATGATACAAGAAACAGGATAAATACAATAAATAAAATTACAATAAAGAAAATTACAATAATTACATTGGGTTTAGCGATTTATGTCGAAAATACCTTTAAAACGGATAATTTGAGAAAAAAGAATAAAGGAAGGATTAACGAATAGATCAGTAGGTGATAATACGATTAATAGTTAATTATACGTAAACTAATTAAACTAGGTCAAGCAACAACGGAAGTTCAGAGACAGAAATCAACCTGAAGCAGGTGCAGCAGGACTGCGCCCTTTGGAAGAGGCGCAACAGTTGCTGCGTCTGTTCCAAGGGTGAGTTCTGGCTGTGAAGCCGGAACTGCAAATCGTTAATATTAATTGGTTAATTTAAGGATTGATTACGATATCTACTCAGATGGAAGTGATTAATAGATTTATTACATGTGATTGATGGTCATAAAAGCAATAAAACATGGATGAGATGGAATATCACTAGTTATTTACATGAACGAATGATTGATTAGTGACATGGGTGAACAAAATAGACTAAACATGATGAATTAATGACAAATTAATGACGAATATGATAATAGACATATATCAACGATCGAATTCCAGAAACTCAATATGAAAGAATTGAATTTCTACAACCCGGATTGAGTTTAATGACGAAAACTCGCAAATATGAGATTATAAGGGATTTAAGTCGGAATTAACGATGAATTAAACGTGTTAATGATGAATAATAATATACATGTGAGATTATCATGTGATTGTGTGTCAAATAATTAAAGAAAACAAATAAAACAAATAAAAACAACGAATTACAGAGGACGAAGGAAGAAGAAAGGAAGCAGGAACTGCGGCAGCCTCACGAAGAGGCATAGCAGGAACTGCGCTCCTTCGAAGAGGCGCAGCAGTTGCTGTGTCCTTTCTCGACGGTTTGTCTTCTGGAAATCCGTAAAAAGGGTTTTAAAGCACAGTTTTATAAATCGGTTTTAAGAGATGTTTTCGACATAAACCTTACATTAATGATACAAAAAGTAAATAACAATAAATAAAAGAGAGATTTACACCCTCAGACTTACATGTTTGACGAAACGAGATGAACTAAGTTTACGATTAGTGATGCTCGACTCGAATGTAGGCGAAAGTGCCCTCGTAAGAGGAAAACGATTAAGTTGATTAAGTTGATTGATTGTGGAGTTGGTCAAATTGGTCGGTCATGCAAACGAGGCTGGTACTCAGAAGGATCCGAGCTTACGTGGTCGAATGTTGAAGCACGTAGACGCCAAAAAGTAAGAACAAAAGTCTAGAATGCAAAGGGAGAAGAGAAGGGCGGACACTCGCGTGAGAAATATGAGGAGCGAAGACTCCTATTTATACTAATCACATGAAGGAATTAGGGTTTCGGAGAGTCTTTGGAAGTGAATCTCGGAAAGATAAAAAAAGATACGAAAATTACGCAGAAAAGGACCTGGGAATAGGCGCAGCAGCCACTGCGTCTCTTGGAAGAGGCGCGGCACCTGCTGCGTCTGTTCCCAAGTGGTTTCCTCCTGCGGAAGAAAGATTTCCGTGTTTGAGTTATAGAAGGATGGAATAATTCGGTTTTCCTTAATATTTTGTATGAATATTACGGGAAATTGTTTAACAAAGGATAAAAGATTGTGAAATAATTATAAAATATTGAATAGAAATATCCGGAACATTCCAGAACATTCTGACTCGGGATTTAACGGTTATCAGAAAATGAAGACGGTTTTAGGCCCGGACTCCAAATGTACTCTAATTACTGTCAAAACGAATGTATCGGCACGTAGATGATAACTAAGAGGTAGACATTAGTATTTGAGCAATCACTTGACGATAAACTTACGAACTGTCACAAATCGTTCCGCGTTCCAAACATGCGGCCCAATCATCACCGGGTGGTTTGCGAGGGGTGCAGAAATGAGGTATCTACAGAGCCCCCACTTTGACTGAGGCTTGGACAAGGCGAAAGTCAAAGTATATCCATCAGGTCAATCGATGATTACAACCTGACGACTATGGCGACGCGAGGCAGCTCAAGGGGTCTGAACGAAGGACCTGTCGTCGGGAACATTTTAGAGTCTGTCGACTATCGGGGAGGGTCGTTTAAAGTCCATTAGACTACGTAAGGAGGCTCGCCAGCCATAAGAAGAGATCATACCTGAGACTTCTTCTCGAGATGCTTCTGGAGGTGCATAGGAGCTAAAGGTAAGCGTAGGAGCTAAGGGTAAGACCTAAAAGGTATATAAGGATTGTACTAGGGTGTGGGGCCCTAAAGGAAAGCATCGACGGGAAGAAGGCCCGAATACAAGTTCAACTTAAGGGTAACTAGAGCTTGAGTATAGGAATCTATCGGTTTGGGAACTTTTGGAGAACGACACCGTTGTCGCACTCCGAGGGGAAACAAGAAATATCGTGAGCAGCAGGACACAGGCGGGAACTACTGGGAGAAGTCTGGTCGTGTTCAGCTTCGAACAAACTTCGGAAGAAATGGGGGATGATGTTGATCTCCATGTCTCGAGAGGGAAAGTCTATCCGCTTACTCTCGTTGGGGAACATAATCGGGAATTAATCTCCATCTCTCAAGAGGGAAAGTCTATCCGCTTACTCTCGTTGGGGAAATATAATGAAGGCGTGTCGAAACACCTGTGAAGGAATATCTGCTCGTTGTGACAAGCAAGGGTCTTGGAAACGATAAATAACGTGTAATAGTCTGCTGTTGGCTTAGAAATGCGGGCCGGAACGAAAGATAATCGTCAAACGGACCAAAAGGGTAAAATAGCATCGGGGAAGAGGCGCACCAAAGATGGGCCCACAAATAACGAATTCATAACGAATTTTTGAAAACTCGTAAGGAGGGAACACCAGGAAGAGGCGCAGCAAGAGTTGCGTCTCTTGGAATAGGCGCAACGCCTCCTGCGTCTTTTCCTAAGGGTGTATTTTCTGCGTAAAAACGCGATAAACAGAGGGATTATTTCATTTGTTCGAAACACAAATTCCTCATTTTCTCTCTCAAATCTTAACCATTTCCGCCAAGGTTTGATTCAAAAGCTTGCATTAATCATGACTAATCGAGGTATGTGTCTCATTCTTGCATTAATCTTCTGTATTTGTTCAATTTTGGATCGAAAAAATTAGGGTTTATGACCCAATTAATCGAAAATTTGGGGCTTTTCCCCCAAATGCATTTGCCTTATAAAATTGGTATTAGAAACGGATAATTGGCAATATAAGGAACATAACCATGTATTTGTTTCGAATTTTCGTTGAGTTTTGAGCCTTCGAGCGAATTTGAGACGGTTTCACAGCTAAACCGTAAATTGCTTCGAAAATAACCTTAGGATTGCCCATTTGCGATGAAACTTGATATTTGGGATCCTTGGATGATGGGTAGACTTCCTACCATCTCGGAATTTTGGTTTGCGACAGCTTTTTCAGGACACTTTTCTAGGGCATAATCGCCGTTATAACGAAATATTGCCGAAATTTCGACTCGAACCCGGAAATAGGCTTTAAATTAGGCTTGACTTGACCCAAATTACCACATGAGTGATCGGGTTTGTGAGAATATGGCCAAAAATGGCGAGAAAGAGCAATTTCAGGGCTTCCGAAGGCTCGAAAATCCCTTAACCAAGGCTCGTCGTCACGTGACGCGGCCTAAATTTGCTTTAATGTTGCAGGTGATGAGGCTTCTACTTCTGGGAGGGCTCCTATGGAGATAGATACTGCTGTTATCGAGGAGGCTTTGGAGCAGGCCTTTACCGCTGCGGTGATGGCTGCTGGGGACGAGGTCCATGAGGAGGAGGCTGTTGAGGAGGAGGAGGCCCTGAGGCGGGCCAATGTTGGACGAGGAGGTCGTTAGGCGAGGGAGCTCCGCGTGGCCGAGACACGGGAGAGTAGGCACCTGCTTTGGGCTGCAGAGGGTCACCTGTCCTACAGGACGATGAAGAGTTTGGTAAATAGGAATTCACTACTCATCATTCATGTCCTTTCATTCATTTGTTCATATCTCTTCCAATTTTCATTCAAAACTAAAGATAGCTTTTGTTTCAAATCACAATAGGAGGCCGGGAACATCAGGTCGTTCTCGGGTTACATGACAGCGATGGAGTGCTACGAGCGGCTGTCGGCGGAGGAGCGCGCCATGATCGAGCGTGGAGCGTTCGGTGCCTTGGTGCAGGCTTGGAGGGATATCGCGAACAGGAAGCTGCGAGCTAACCTCAGCCTGGTCCGCGCTTTCTTGGACCGATTCTGGGATACGACTTCCACATTTCACATGCCTTTTGGTAAGGTGGGAGTCACTCTGGAGGATTACGGCATGATTTCAGTGCAGGTGGGGTCCGAGGCGTGGAGTGGCCGGAGACTACTATGAGGGTGGACTCGGCCAAGGCTAGGAGGTTGATCGGCTGGAACTTATCGCCGAAGGCTGTCACAGTGCCGGGTTTGGTGCCCAGCTCCTACGTTCGTGACTACTTTGCGGGAAAGATCCCGGCGCTGGTGACGATTGACGGGAGAGAGACGGCTCCTCCTCCTGTCTGGTGAGCAGGAGGGCTCGTTTGTGGCTCGTGGTTTTGTCTTCGATTTACCTCGGAGACAAGGGAGAGAGGCTATCGACGAAGCTTCTTCCCTTCCTTTCTGACCTGAGCTCCCTAGGGGACTGGGTCACTGCTGGTTTTGCGGTCCTCATCCGCTTTATGAGGGCCATGGTTCGTCCGGAGTTGATGGAGATGAGGACTTCTCCTGGCGCTGTCGGACCTGGACTACTGCTGGAGGTATGAACCCTCATTTAGACTAAAATCAATTCTTTTCCTTATCAAATCACGAAAGATCATTATTGACTATCTTGCTTCACAGACGTGGGTGTACTCCTACTTTCCGGGCCTCGCGCCCAAGAGGACGGAGCCGCTGGAGAAGGCCTAGCCCGTGGTGAGGGATTGGGTGATGTGCAGGACGAAGAGCAAGCGTTCTTCTCACGGTGTCTACCGGCGGGACGTGAACGCTCTTCAGCTAGACAGCGTGAGCATCTCACTTATATCCATTTGCTTCTTCATTGCTTTTAAATTGATCATAAGAATGATCCCTTGTTTATCTTGTCCCAGTGGGTGCCCAGGCCTTGGGCGGAGTACGCTGGAGAGCCTCCTTTTGTGGCTGAGGTCCTTCGACCTTGGAGCTCGAGTCGGCTGCTGTTGAGGACGTCGATGGGTCTTGTGTGGTACTTGGGCGAGCGTTTGGCTTGTTAGTGCTCTCGGGACGTGTTGACGGTTCCCATCGACCCTCCTAGGACGATGTTCAGGGAGCCTTCTGAGGCAGAGAGGGAGGCCGACTTGGCTGGCGTTAGTGGTGACGCCCTCCTTCTTCCTGGCGAGGACTACTCGGCGTTCCTCTACGGGAGGTTGGCGTACTGGCCGGTAGTGGTGAGCATCTTTACTCTCCGTTTTTACTTGTTTTTTGAGAACTATGACGAAGGATCATCGATTAATGAGAAATATTTGACTTTGCAGGAGGTTGAGGCAGCGGGCATCGAGTCCCCAGAGTACCCCGAGACCCTCGAGTACACGGACGCGACCGGGAGGATGACGATCTCCGAGCTACGTGACTTTGACGTGGCTGTGACGGATGCTGCCTGGACGACTGGCAGCATCTGATTCGGAGGGTGAGCCTCTGGTTTTGCATAATTTTTGTGTAGGAACACATTTGATTGAATTATTCAATTATTGAGAACTTCTTTTTGAAAATGCAGGTTGCGCCGTCTCGGTTCGTGGCGTTATGGAGGGTGGCCAACCAGTTGCGAGCTACTGCCGTCGAGGCACTTGTCGGCGGTCGAGGCCGTCAGGTATAAACCTTGTGCCTGTTTCATTTTTGAATTTTTGATTTTCCAATTTTTCTTGTAATTGCTTGAAATGATTGACATGAGCCAATTTTGTTGTTTACAGGGGGGCCGCGAGCTGGAGCGAGAGTTAGCTCAGTCTCGAGAGGAGACAACTCGCTTGTTGAGGGAGCTCGAGGTTCGAGATGCCGAGATTGCTGCTCTTGCGGCAAGAGTTGCAGAGCTGGAGGGCGACCAGCAGTAGCTTTGTGTAGTTTTTGTTTGTTTTTGGCCGTATTTTGCACATTTGTACATTTTAGACCTTCATTTTGAACATTCCGGACATTGTTTGGGGCTCGAGCCCCCAGTTTAATGTACATTTCCCTTTTTGGTTGTATATGAGATGGCCTGAGTGGCTTTGCTGCTGGGTTGCGTTGCTTGTATCTGCAGGTTAGCTTTGAACAAGTTTGGTAGATGACGGTTTACGCCGTCATGCTGCCGAAATTTACATAGAAATCACGCAAAACATACATTTGTATATACACATGGCCTGAATTAGCGCAAAACGGATGACTCAAAAGCACGCAAAAAATGCAAAAAATTTTGTAGTCCACAGCATGCAAACGTTGCAAAAATATTGCCGGAAATGACCGGACGGTAGGGAGGGTTACCCCTAAAAAAGGAAAAAAAATAGAAATCTATAAGTTAGAAATGAAATGTTTAAAAAAAGAAATGAAATAAATTTAAATTAGAGTTATTTCCTAAAATGAATTATAAAAAAGAAAATTATTTATTAAAATGAATTATATTAAAATGAGAATTATTTCCTAAAATGAATATGTACAAATGTGGTAAAATGACGAAAATGTCGATGTCGTCTCGAAATGCGTGCCCGCGGGATTAGGAAACAGGAAATATGGTAACTTCTACGTATTTACCAAAATAATAACCCGTAGGAATAGGAAATTATTCATCACGGAATTAGGAAAGATCCAACGCGGAAAAATCACAGAAGCTTAGCTGAGGAAGAGGCGCGCCAGTCTTTGCGCTTTGTTCCCAGTGGTTCGATACAGCGGATTTTTGGAAACAGAAATTAGTATAAATAGAGACATCGATGGAGCTTTTATTCACACAATTCTTCCGTCTCTTCTTCGTCTTATTACATAAAATTCTCAAAATAATCTCTTCATCATGAATACTTTGTAGATTCGCTTAAAAGAATGGACCAACGAATTTTCAAACATGGAGAAATATGATATGGGCGCCTATAATCTTGGATCATTGTTGAGTTTGAAGCTTATCAAGGTTATCAAACCATTCTTGGATGCTTGTCTTGATTATTGGGACCCGAATTACCATGTTTTTCCGTTCTCTGGAGGCGATATTTGCCCATTTCCTGAAGAAATCGCTGCGATTGGTGGGTGGGACCCTGAACACTTGCCTGCCATTCCTTCTACTTCGCAAGGGTACAAGAGTAAATTTAGAGATTTGCTTGGGTTGACTAGACTTGAGGTGGACCGTCTAGTGACCTCGAAGGGAGTGCGAATGTTGGACTTCATTGACCGATTTATTAACAGGGCCGACCCCACCGTTTCCTATGTTGCCAGGCGAAGGGCATTTGGGTTTTGCTTGTTGCATGTATATGTCTTCCAAGGGCATGTTGATGAAGACTTGAGAGGTGATCCCCGTCTTCTGGGCCTTGTTGAGCAAATGGAGCTGCGCAGGAGCCCAGCTTGTTTATGCTTAGGAGAGATCCTTTTGGGCTTGGATAATAGGAAAGCCAACTGCGACCTACCGTATTTGGGAAGTCCCGTCATTCTGCAGGTAAAAGAACATTTTTTTTTTGTTTCGTCATTTTTTTTTTTTTTGCTTTTTTTTGTTCGTTTTGATGTCTAATACCTGCTTTTGGTAGGTTTGGCTTATGGAACGACTTCGATTGATCGAGCCCCCAGTTCATGTTCCTTCTTATCATGTTCGTTCAATTGCACTGAGGACCAGGCTTTACATGGTGGACTTCACTCGAGTCTGCAACTATTGGGAGAACAAACTGAAGAGTGATGATGGCCCTTTGATTAGGTGGATTTTACCGTGGTGGCACCTCAAATCTGTCACTGAAGTGTCTTCTTTGGATCCTACCCGATCTGTGCGCATTCCTGGCTTGGAATTTATGGTGTGCATCTTCCCGGAAAGGCTGATGAGACAGGTTGGACTAAAACAGACAATCCCGAAGCTTGATACCGAGTCAGATCGCCGTGGCGCTTACTACAGAGAGCCGAAGGGAGTGGGCCATTAAATGGGCTCAAAGAAATGTATGGTTCTTGAACTCTTCTGCTAATGCCTTATGGGTGTCGGATTCTTATCTGCGATGGAGGAAAGCTACTACTCCAGAAGAGCGCGAGAGATTGAGGAAGCGCGAGCCCGTTGACTACAAGGTGCGCGAGGTGGAAAAAGAGAAGGAGAAGCATCTGACCGAGGGAGAGGAGGAAGCCGGGTTTCGAGTCGTTCATCCTTCGAAGAAACCGAAGACCTCTCCTGTCGTGGATAAAGTGATTGACAAAAATGGGAAGTCTAGGCCTCGAGAAAGACCGTTGGTGATTAGGTCCGAAGTGGCGCAAGAGCGTCCGGCTCGAGGTCGTGACAAGAAGTATAACAAGAATGACAAGGGCAAAGGGAAGATGGAGGAATAGCCCAAGTCTTTATTTATTATTTACTACTATTATTATTGTTGTAATAAAAAGGTGGGGTTTTTAGAATCCTAGCCTATTTTTATTTTTATTATGTAGCGTACTATTACTAGAAAATGAACGAAAAAATAAAAAAGGTTAAATGGTTATGAAACCGTTGTGATTTTTCTATTTATTATTCTTGTAGAATTCCAAATGCAATGCAAAATGTCTTTCTATTTACATTTTAAAATAATGGGTTGTATCCTGTGAAGGATTGCCTACGTATTAATTAAAAATGAAATCAAACCCTTGCGCGTAGTTCGAGTTAATGTAAAAGAATAATTGTTCTAAGCAAGAGCTTGTAATGAACTTAGAAAATAAGCATGAGCTTTTGCTTACTCTGAAGGTGCAGTTTAGTTTATTTGATGATATGAGGATGACAAACTTGTCAGAATGCAAGAGCATAGTGACATTAGCTTATTTCAGCTTGGCAAGGGGCCGCTTATTTAGTGCCACAAGAGCGACACGTGAGGTTACGCGAGGCGCGTTTTAGTTCCTATTCTAGGCATAGTACCATTTTCTTTGGTCGAGGTTTGTTGGGTTGGAAAACTCATTCCCGTCTAGGTCTGTGATTCTAACCGCACCCCCTGGAAGTATGGACTTGACTAGAAATGGTCCGGCCCAATTGGGTTTGAATTTTCCCCGTGGGTCAACATGTAAAAGAGCTCTAACCGATTTGAGTACTAAGTCTCCTTCCTTGATGTCTCTTGGCTTAACCCTTTTGTTGAAAGCTCATTTGATACGTGCTTGATATGTTTGGACATTATGCAAGGCGCGTAGCCTACGTTCATCCAGGAGGATGAGTTCTTCATATCTATCCCTCTTCCAATCGGCTTCTGGGATTTGACTTTCGAGTAAAATACGTAAGGATGGTATCTCTAGCTCGACTGGCTGTACAGCTTCCATGCCGTAGGTCAAATAGAAAGAGGTGGCCCCAGTGGGCGTCCTAATAGATGTACGATATCCCCACAAAGCAAAGGGTATCTTGCTTGGCCAATCTCGATAGTTGTCAATCATTTTCTTGAGAATTGTGACAACGTTCTTGTTTGTTGCCTCTGCCGCGCCGTTAGTCTGTGGCCTATAGGGCGAAGAGTGGTGATGCCTAATTTTGTACTTGGCTAGCAATTGCTCGGTCTCAGCTTGGAAATGTGATCCATTATCACTAATGATCTCATGTGGGCAACCGTATCGACAGATGATGTTGTTTTGTATGAACTTTGCCACATTTTTAGCCGTGAGACTAGTGTAGGAAGCCGCTTCCACCCATTTGGTGAAATAGTCGATTGCCACTAGGATGAAACAGTGACCTCCTGTTCCGGCTGGAGTTATCTTTCCAATTATGTCAATTCCCCAGGCAGAAAATAGCCAAGGAGATGTCATCGTATAGAGCAATGAAGGAGGGACATGTTGTACATTCCCGAAGATTTGGCAATTGTGGCAATGCCTTACATATTTGATGCAATCGGATTCCATTGTGGTCCAATAATACCCCAAACGTGTGATTTTCTTGGCCATCATGGGCCCACTCATGTGAGGACCGCATTCTCCATCGTGGACTTCCTCCATCACTTTTCGTGCCTGTGAATGATCAAGGCAACGTAGGATTACACCAAGAGGTGTTCTTTTGTACAACTCTCCTTGCATGAGAACGTATTGGGAAGCTAATAGGCGTATAGCACGTTGTCCCCTCTTGTCCATATCGGGTGGATAGGTACCGTTGAGCTTGAAATTCAGGATTGCTTGGAACCAGGGTTCCTGTGCGATTTCCTCTTCATTGGTGATTTGGTGGACATAAGCTGGCTCTGACCGTCGTGCGATGCATAAAGGCATTTCCACCATGTCATCTGGCACATTGATCAAAGATGCGAGTTTTGCAAGAGCATCTGCAAATTGATTTTCTTCTTGAGGTAGGTGTAGATAGGTCACATGATCAAAGAATTGGGCAACTTGGTCTATTCTAGCTTGATAAGGAGCTAGGCTTTCGCTTCGAATTTTCCATGATCCCGTAACTTGATTGATGATCAGGAATGAATCCCCATGTACTCGGAGGGTTTTAATGCCTAAGCTCACTGCCGCTTGTAGTCCAATGAGACAAGGCCGATTCGCAGCGTTATTTGTCACCTCGAAGTCGAGTTTGACAGAGATTGGTGTATGCTCGCCTTCAGGAGAAATGAGCAACACTCATATTCCAAATTCTCTTAAGTTTGATGCTCCATCAAAGTAAAGGTCTCAGGAATCTACATCAGTTTGAAGTATATCCTCGTCTGGAAATGACCAAGTATCTATTGTTTGTGCATCACTGATGGGATTTTCTGCAAAGAATTCGGCAACGGCGCGACCTTTTATAACTTTCAGAGGCACGTATTTGAGGTCGAATTCTGAGAGCATCAAAGTCCATCTTGCTAGGCGTCCGTTTAGGACGGGTTTCTCGAAGAGGTATTAGACTGGATCCATTTTGGAGTATATTTTGACGGAATAGTTAAGCATGTAATGGCGTAGCTTCTTCGTTGCCCACACAAGAGCGAGGCATGTCTTTTCGAGTTGTGAGTATTTACACTCGTATTCCAAGAACTTCTTACTAAGGTAGTAGATAGCCCTTTCTTCACTTCCTACGGTTTGAGCTAGCATGGCACCCATGGCTGTTTCAGTTACTGTGAGATATAAACCAAGAGGTTGATCTCGTTGAGGTGGCATGAGCACTGGTGGTTTAGCCAATATCTCTTTGATTCGGTCAAATGCCTTTTGACAATCATCATCCCACATGGTGTGGTCCGTTTTCTTGAGCTTCTTAAAGATAGACTCGTAAATCATGGTGAGTTTCGATATGAATCGACTTATATATTGCACTTTTCCCAAGAATCCTCTGACTTCTTTTTCTGTTTGAGGTTGTGGCATTTCGATCAGAGCCTTGATCTTGGAAGGGTCTATTTCTATACCTCGTTGGCTAAGGACGTATCCCAGGAGTTTGCCAGACGTTACTCCGAATGTGCATTTCTGAGGATTGAGCCTCATGTTGTACTTTCGTAGCCTTGCGAAAAATTTGCGAAGGTTCGCAATATGCCCTTCTCTATCCTT
Source organism: Silene latifolia (assembly GCF_048544455.1). NCBI lineage: Eukaryota > Viridiplantae > Streptophyta > Magnoliopsida > Caryophyllales > Caryophyllaceae > Silene > Silene latifolia. Next base: position 47,100,727 of record NC_133532.1, on the reverse strand, counting down.
GGATTTGACAATCATGTCGTCTACGTATACCTCAACTTCTTTGTGCATCATGTCATGTAAGAGTGTAGTTGCGGTGCGTTGATATATAGCTCCGGCGTTGATCAACCCAAACGGCATGACCGTATAGCAATAGGTTCCCCATTGAGTGACAAAGGCGGTCTTATGCATGTCTTCTATGGCCATCTTGATTTGGTTATAACCCGCATACCCATCCATGAAGGATAGTAATGCGTGGTCTGCAGTATTGTCCACTAATATGTCGATGTGTGGTAGAGGGAAGTCATCTTTAGGACTTGCTTTATTTAAGTCCCTAAAATCAACACAAACACGGATTCTCCCATCCTTTTTGGGTACAGGTACTATGTTGGCTACCCAGTCAGAATACTTGTAGATACCTCATTTCTGGACCTCTCGCAAACCACCCAGTGATGATTGGGCCGCATGTTTGCTACGCGGAACGATTTGCGACAGTTCGTAAGTTTATCGTCAAGTATTGCTCAAATAATAATGCCTACTTCTTAGTTAACATCTACGTGCCGATACGGTCGTTTTGACAGTAATTAGAGTACATTTGGAGTCCGGGCCTAAACCCGTGTTCATTTTCTGATAACCATTAAATCCCGAGTCAGAATGTTCTGGAATGTTCCGGATAATTCTATTCCATATTTTATAAATATTTCACAATCTTTATTCTTTGGTAAACAATTTCCCGTAATATTCACACAAAATATTAAGGAAAACCGAATTATTTCGTCCTTCTATAACTCAAACACGAAAATCTTTCTTCCGCAGGAGGAAACCCCTTGGGAATAGACGCAGCAGGTGCTGCGCCTCTTCCAAGAGACGCAGTGACTGCTGCGCCTCTTCCCAGGTCCTTTTCTGCGTAATTTTCGTATCTTTTTCATATCTTTCCGAGATTCACTTGCAAAGACTCTCCGAAACCCTAATTCCTTCAAGTGATTAGTATAAATAGGAGCCTTCGCTCCTCATATTTCTCACGCGAGTGTCCGCCCTTCTCTTCTCCCTTTGCATTCTGGACCTTTGTTCTTACTTTTTGCCGTCTACGTGCTTGAACATTCGACCACGTAAGCTCGGATCCTTCTGAGTACCAGCCTCGTTTGCATGACCGACCAATTTGACCAACTCCACAATCAATCAACTTAATTAATCTAATCGTTTTCCTCTTACGAGGGCACTTTCATATTTGCATCATAGTTCGAGACGAGCATCGCTAATCGATAACTTAGTCCTTCTCGTTTCGTCAAATATGTAAGTCCGAGGGTGTAAATCTCTCTTTTATTATTGTTATTTACCTTTTGTATCATCATTAATGTAAGGTTTACGTCGAAAACACCTTGTTAAAACCGATTTCTAAAACCGTGCTTTAAACCTCTTTTTTACAGATTTCCAGAAGACAGACCGTCGAGAAAGGACGCAGCAACTGCTGCGCCTCTTCGATGGAGCGCAGTTCCTGATGCTCCTCTTCGTGAGGCTGCCGCAGTTCCTGCTTCCTTTCTTCTTCCTTCGTCCTCTGTAATTCGTTCTTTGTTTGTTTTCTTCGTTTGTTCTTGTTAATTCTTTGTTACAACATCACAATAATTTCACATGTATATATTATTCATCATTAACATGTTTTAATTCATCGTTAATCCCGACTTAAATCCTTTATAATCTCATATTTGCGGGTTTTTTGTCATTAAATTCAATCCGCGTTGTAGAAATTCGATTCTTTCATACGGGTTTCTGGAATTCGATCTTTGATATATCTTCCCCTGTTATTCGTCATTAATTTGTCATTAGTTCGTCATGTTTAACCTATTTTGTTCACTCATGTCACTAATCAATCATTCGTTCATGTAATTAATTCGTTTAAACCCGTCTCATCCATGTTTTATTGCTTTTATGACCATTTATCACATGTAAATAACCTGATAATCACTTCCATCTGAGTAAATATCGTAATCAGTCATTAAATCACCAATTTTCATTAACGACTTGCAGTTCCGGCTTCACAGCCAGAACTCACCCTTGGAACGGACGCAGCAACTGCTGCGCCTCTTCCAGAGGGCGCAGCTCTGCTGCGCCTGTTCCAGGTTGAGTTTTGTCTCTGAACTCCGTTGTTGCTTGACCTAGTTTAATTAGATTACGTATAATTGATTATTAACCGTATTATCACCTTCTGATTTGTTCGTTGTTTTTCATTCTTTTATTCGTTTTTCTCAAATCATCCGTTTTAAAGATATTTTCGACATAAATCAATAAACCCAATGTAATTATTATAATTTTCTTTATTGTAATTTTCCTTTATTGCATTTATCATATTTTTTGTATCATTTGTATGTTTTCACATGTAATTGAACATTAACTCATGCTTTGACCTAATTGTATGATTAAACTACGTGTCAACCGACTTAGTCTAATTCTCACATGTTAGGATTAAAACTTGGATGTTGCATTGCATGCATATAATCGACGATATATCAAGTATAAATGATGTCCCTAATCATTAGTAGAGGCCGCTATCGAGGCGGGCGAGATTAGGTGTTCGATCAAAAGAGCTTCCTAATACGTACCCTCACCCCTTACTCTAGATCTCTGTGAACATCCGTGTTCATTGGCATCCACTAGAGTCATTATAGACATAGAATGCTAAGGGTAACGATTGCTTAGTGTTCATGTCTCTACTTTGTGTCTTGACATGGCACGAGGTATTCGAACGGTTCCAATTTCCCATAAAAATTGGTGGCGACTCCAACAAAAATGCAAACGCTTGTTCTCTTCCTCCCAAGCGCCCCCGTGGGCCCCCCCGCTGTCCACAATACTCGGAAACTTTGATGAAACCGGCTTTGAATTGCTTATCAACTTCTTCCTTAATCTTGAGAGCCCATTCCGTTCTCATTCGTCGAAGTTTCTGTTTTACAGGTTTGAAACCTGGCTTAATCGGGATTCAATGTTCGGCGATATCCCTGTCAATCCCTGGCATGTCTTTGTAGGACCAAGCGAAAACGTCTTTGAATTCGTTTAGGAGGTCTATGAAATCGGCCCTTTCGGTAGAGCTCAAGGTAGTCCCTATCCTGAGTTCTTGGGGTTCTAGTTCGGTTCCTACATTGATGGGTTCGGTGTCCTCTATTACTGGTCCCCCTTCCCCTTCCTGTAGTATTTCTTTGGCTACGTAGGGAGGTATTTCGATTGAGTCTGGGTCTTGGTCATCCTCAGTATCATCGTAAACATAATTGCACTCAAAATAACACAAAGAGTAAGCAGAACCTGATTTATTCATATTAAAGTTTGAGAAAAGTTGAAACAAAGAAGCCATCTGATCTGTGGTCACTGGCGGCAAAAGGACAGTGGTTGGGACATTTCCCGAACTACTGTGACTACTCGAGGCTAAGCTAGGAGAAACAAAGGGAGTGGGGATGACGACAGGAGGAGACTCCCTAGTGACTTCTCTAGACTCCGACTCTGACTCGAATTCATCGTCTTCTGGTTCTCCTTTGAACATCTCTCCTTCTCCAGTGGTGATCTTGAAGAGTCTTCCTTGATTGTTGGTCCACTTGATTGATTTTCTCCATCCTTTCTACTGACTTGCGTTAGTTTCTGTGATTAACGCGGTGGGGTTGAAGCGATCGTCTTGAAGTATCATGGTAATGATATCATCCTGCGCGGCTCTAACAAATCGATCTTCTCCGAACAATAAACTAACAGCTTGTTCGTCTAAGCAAGGTGCTTGACGGGTTTTGACGATAGGAACCGTTTCTGAAGGGATGAAGTGGCAATCGTGAAAGATATCGATTCCGGCTAGCTTCCTCTCGAGATAATGCCAAGGCTCGGGAAATCCGTGAAAGAGTTCTAGACTTCCTTCCTTAACAAAGTACCCATTTAGGGTAGGGAGATAGGGTCGCATTTTGGACTCCTACATACTTACGGTTTTGAACTTGGGCGAGCATCTCGAGAACCTCCTCTTTAGTGGGTTTGTACCCTAGTCCAAGTGGTATTCTCTTTGAGTTGCCTTCCTTGTATGGTGCGAAGGTGTTTCTTCGAATAGGGTTCAAAGGCATTCCAGGTAAGTATCCCTGAGATTTGAGTATGTGGTTGACCACCAAGTTGGAGTAGGGATCATAGTATAAGGGTGCCAATTCGCTTTCTATGACACTTATGCTTTGGAAGCCCCCAAGTTCATATACTGGATCTGCAAGGACTTGATTGTTCGACTTATTTTCGATTATTGCCTTGATGGGTGATGAAGTGATCGTCACTACTTTTCCATCTAGTGGGATCTTGATCTTTTGATGAAGGGTGGATGTCACCGCTTTGGAAGCGTGAATCCATGGTCTTCCTAGAAGTATGTTGAAGGAAGCTTCGATGTCCACTATTTGGAAGTTAATCTTTCTCTCAATTGGCCCTGTGGTTATGGTTCGGTTAGCAAGTCCTACAACCTTTCGTCGTGTACCATCATATGCGCGAACACCTTGATTGGTAGGGGTCCAATCCGACTCTTTCATGCCTAATTTGTATGCCGTTTTGAGGGGTATGACGTTGACCGCAGAGCCATCATCTACCAAGGTCATTGGCACGTTCTTCTTTAGACAAATGACAGTGATATAAAGAGCTAAATTGTGACTAGCGCCAAAAGGTGACAAATCTTCGTCTGAGAAAATAATAGGATTACTTAGCTTCGGTGATTCTTGGAAGACCAAGTTGACCACATCTTCGGGTGTCGAGTTAAGTGCTATATTTAGTTTGGCCAAAGCTTGCAGTAAAGCTTGGCGATGTGGGAATGAGCTTGCTATTAATTGCCAGACTGAAAGATCAGCCTTTGTCTTTTGTAATTGCTTGAGCAAATGGTCAGTGGAGTCATCTTCGTTATCATTTGGTGTGACAACGTTTCTTGGACCATTTTGAGTAATGCTTTGATATGGACGTCCCGAACGAGTTAGGTGGTCCACATCTTGGTCTTCACCATTTTGGACTATTTCCTTGACTAGGGAGTTTTCGATGAGGTACTCGTCTTCATCATCATCAGCCCAAACTCCATTGATTGTAGCTAGTTTCCTCATTCTCATGATTTCATCTTCTAGTCGTATGATTTGGTCGACTAGTTTATCAACCACGGCGATTATTTCTTGTATAGTAGCGTTTTGAGAGAAGGTTCGTGGCACATGCTTCTTAGGTGTTGCGTTGGGATCATGTAAAGTTGTCACCACATTTTCTAATTCCAAAACTTGTCTATCCACACTCCTTGCCCATGTGATGATGTCGGAAATGGTAGGGGAGATAGTAGAGTAGAACCCTTCATTCTCAATCGCGTGGATCTCATCTTCAATTGGAGAAATGAGGTGTGAACAATCTAAGGTTGATTCGTCACTTGTAATCACTAGAACTCCAAGAGGATTCTGAGTGTTGTTGGGTTTACCTCCCGGTGGTATTGGTAATCGACCATCTTCAATCATGTCTTGAAGCACATTTTTCAATTTGTAGCATTTTTCTGTGTCATGCCCCTTGCCCCTATGGTATTCACAGTACGAGTTCTCGTCCCAGAACTTGGACTTATTTTCAGGTTCGGGAGTAGGTCCTATGGGTTGGAGCTTGCCTTGCTTCATTAACCTTTTTAGAGCGTTGGAGTAAGTATCCCCAAGGTTTGTGAATTTCCTTGGTGGGGTATTTTTCCTGGATGGCTCGAGAAGGTTAACTTCATCAGTCTTGCTATTGGAGCCGTAAGAACGACTTGTTGAGCCTTGATATCCTCGACCTACCGTTTTGGACAAGAGCCCTTTACGGATGTCATCTTCAATCCTTGTCCCTAGTATGGTTAAGTCCTTGAAAGTTTTGATGTTTTGGTATCTCAAATGGTTGGCATAAATGGGTTTGAGATTGTCCACGAACTTCTCCACAAGGGTAGCCTCATCCGGGCGTTCAACTAGTTGGGTACTAGTCTTCCTCCACCTACTTAGGAAGTCGGTGAATCCTTCTTTGTCATTTTGGGTAAGAACCTCTAGAGTGTGCATGTTAACTTGGATCTCGGCATTATTCGCATATTTCTTAGCAAACTCGATCGCGGCGTCTTCCCAAGTAGCGACCTTCTTGTGTTCTAAAGAGTAGAACCATTGCTTTAGGATGGTGTCAAGAGATGAAGGAAAGATCCTCAAGAACATCTCGGGTTTGATGCCTTTGATAGACATGTAATCCTTGAAGGCACGGATGTGGTTCAAAGGGTTTTCGTGCCCCTTGAATTTAGGGATATCCGTCATATTGAAGTTGGTTGGCAATTTGGAATTGACGGCCTCATACTTACGGTTATTCTCCCTATATATGTCATCCCCTTTAAGGTACATCAATTGCTCCTCTAAGTATTGGAGTCTTTTCTCAGCTACAGTCATTCCCATGAGAGGATTTTCGTCCCTGGATTCATCCGCGTAGTCACCTACTACTTCACTTTCATGAGGAGGCAATCTCCCCTCTACGGCGTAGATCCGACCTTCGATGGTCTCAAGGCGATCATGCACTTGGTCTTGGGTAACCTTGATTTGGGCTAGCGCGGCTAGGATTCGATCATTACCATCTTGAAGTTGGTGGAGGTTTGTTTCGCTGGTTCCAGGCATCTTGAAATCTGGATAAGAGACCGATGACGAATCAAAACACGATCGACCATTCTAACACACTTGTTAATCGAAGAAATGTTTTGACTCGTGAAGTGGGTGTGTGCCACTTGTGTTGAGTGAGCTTTGAAGAAAGGACAAAATTTTGAAAATGTGTATCCTAGTCAACTATAGTGTAGTTGTAGGAGTGGACTCAAAGTGAGGTTTTGAAATGGGCTTGTGGCCCGAATTTTGACTTGACAAATGGACAGAGTTTCGACTAGGTTTTGCACTAATCCAATGGCCTTCTTTCGAAATTTTGATTAAAAAAGGGTTTTGATTTTTGCAAAAAATCGTCATGGTTTTGTTTAGAAATGGTGATCACGTAAGATACAAACATTTATACAAGCATTATAACAGGATGCTGAGTGCATTTAAAAGGGTTTTGGTTTAAAGGGTGGGTTGCCATACCGAACCATCAAACCCGAAGTCTGTGGAGAGGCTCGTACCAAACAAGAGTAAGGCCGATTCCGAGTCCATTTCCTTAAGTAGTGAAGGCCCTTGATACAAACAAGAGTAATCATCATGGTATGGATGACGTCAATCGTTATCCATTCTTAGGCCCAAATAAGAATTAGGACCGTTTAGACGGGACGATTGGTCGAATGGGTTGGGTTGGGCCTAGGAAGGCCGAATAAAACGGTCTAGGAAGACCGAGTTATGAAAACCGACAATTGTCTTGTACAAACTATTCCCTAACCTTGTTCAAGTTTCACCCTTGGCTACACGTAAGTGTATTATCCACAGCGGAGTCGCCAAACTGTGGACAGCGGGGCCCACGGGGGCGCTTGAGAGGAAGAGAACAAGCGTTTGCATTTTTGTTGGAGTCGCCACCAATTTTTATGGGAAATTGGAACCGTTCGAATACCTCGTGCCATGTCAAGACACAAAGTAGAGACATGAACACCAAGCAATCGTTACCCTTAGAATTCTATGTCTAGAATGACTCTCGTGGATGCCAATGAACACGGATGTTCATAGAGATCTGGAGTAAGGGGTGAGGGTACGTATTAGGAAGCTCTTTTGATCGAACACCTAATCCCGCCCGCCTCGATAGTGGCCTCTACTAATGATTAGGGAAGATCCTCTATACTCGATATATTGTCGATTATATGCATGCAATGCAACATCCAACGTTTTAATCCTAACATGTGAGAATTAGACTAAGTCGGTTAACACGTAATTTAATCATACAATTAAGGTCGAAATAGGAATTAGTGTTCAATTACATGTGAAGACATACAAATGATACAAGAAACACGATAAATACAATAAATAAAATTACAATAGAGAAAATTACAATAATTACATTGGGTTTAGCGATTTATGTCGAAAATACCTTTAAAACGGATAATTTGAGAAAAAAGAATAAAGGAAGGATTAACGAACAGATCAGTAGGTGATAATACGATTAATAGTTAATTATACGTAAACTAATTAAACTAGGTCAAGCAACAACGGAAGTTTAGAGACAGAAATCAACCTGGAGCAGTGCAAGTGAGCTCGCCCTTTGGAAGAGCGCGGCGATTCTTCGCGTCATTCAAGGGTGAGTTCTACATTAATGAAGCCGAAGCGCAAATCGTTAATATTAATTGGTTAATTTAAGGATTGATTACGATATCTACTCAGATGGAAGTGATTAATAGATTTATTACATGTGATTGATGGTCATAAAAGCAATAAAACATGGATGAGACGGAATATCACTAATTATTTACATGAACGAATGATTGATTAGTGACATGGGTGAACACAATAGACTAAACATGATGAATTAATGACAAATTAATGACGAATATGATAATAGACATATATCAACGATCGAATTCCAGAAACTCAATATGAAAGAATTGAATTTCTACAACCCGGATTGAGTTTAATGACGAAAACCCGCAAATATGAGATTATAAGGGATTTAAGTCGGAATTAACGATGAATTAAACGTGTTAATGATGAATAATAATATACATGTGAGATTATCATGTGATTGTGTGTCAAAGAATTAAAGAAAACAAATAAAACAAATAAAAACAACGAATTACAGAGGACGAAGGAAGAAGAAAGGAAGCGAGGAATCGCTGGCCCTCACGAAGAGGCGCGGCGAGGCTGCGCTCCTTCAAGAGGCGCGGCGATTCTTGCTGCGTCCTTTCTCGACGGTTTGTCTTCTAGAAATCCGTAAAAAGGGTTTTAAAGCACGGTTTTATAAATCGGTTTTAAGAGATGTTTTCGACATAAACCTTACATTAATGATACAAAAAGTAAATAACAATAAATAAAAGAGAGATTTACAGCCTCAGACTTACATGTTTGATGAAACGAGATGAACTAAGTTTACGATTAGTGATGCTCGACTCGAATGTAGACGAAAGTGCCCTCGTAAGAGGAAAACGATTAAGTTAATTAAGTTGATTGATTCTGGAGTTGGTCAAATTGGTCGGTCATGCAAACGAGGCTGGTACTCAGAAGGATCCGAGCTTACGTGGTCGAATGTTCAAGCACGTAGACGCCAAAAAGTAAGAACAAAGGTCTAGAATGCAAAGAGAGAAGAGAAGGGCGGACACTCGCGTGAGAAATATGAGGAGCGAAGACTCCTATTTATACTAATCACGTGAAGGAATTAGGGTTTCAGAGAGTCTTTGGAAGTAAATCTCGGAAAGATAAAAAAAGATACGAAAATTACGCAGAAAAGGACCTGGGAAGAGGCGCAGCAGCCACTGCGTCTCTTGGAAGAGGCGCGGCACCTGCTGCGTCTGTTCCCAAGTGGTTTCCTCCTGCGGAAGAAAGATTTCCGTGTTTGAGTTATAGAAGGAGGGAATAATTCGGTTTTCCTTAATATTTTGTATGAATATTAAGGGAAATTGTTTACCAAAGGATAAAAGATTGTGAAATAATTATAAAATATGGAATAGAAATATCAGGAACATTCCAGAACATTCTGACTCGGGATTTAACGGTTATCAGAAAATGAAGACGGTTTTAGACCCGGACTCCAAATGTACTCTAATTACTGTCAAAACGACCGTATCGGCACGTAGATGACAACTAAGAGGTAGACATTAGTACTTGAGCAATAACTTGACGATAAACTTACGAACTGTCACAAATCGTTCCGCGTACCAAACATGCGGCCCAATCATCACCGGGTGGTTTGCGAGGGGTGCAGAAATGAGGTATCTACAACTGTACTTAAATCTTACCAGGCTTGATTTTTCCTATGCTATTCAGAATTTAAGTCAGTTCTTAAGTGTTCCAAGGGAGCCTCATATGCAAGCAGCTTTGCACGTTGTCAGGTATCTCAAAGGAACTCCTGACGCAGCCATTTTCTATCCAGCTGATACTACTCTACATCTCAGAGCCTTCTGTGATGCAGACTGGGGGACATGTTCTTACAGCTGTAAGTCTGTCACGGGCCATTATGTTTTCTTAGGGGATTCCCTTATTTCATGGAAAACTAAAAAGCGGAAGACTGTTTCAAAAAGTTCTACAGAATCAGAGTACAGGGTAATGTCCTATACTACATCAGAAATCGCTTGGATACATGCATTGCTGCAGGATTTTCAGATCTCTGTTCCTTTTCCCATACAGTTGTACTGTGACAACAAGGCAACTCAACATATTGCAGCTAACCCGGTATTCCACGAACGGACCAAACACATAAATATTGAATGTCATCACATTAGAGAAAAGATACAATATGTTTTTCTCAACACCATACATGTCAGGTCTCACTTACAGTTAGCTGATTTAATTACTAAGCCTCTGGGTCAACAACAGCAAGAATTTCTTTCTGCCAAGTTGGGTTTGCTGCTACATCCTTCTTCTGCAAACTCCAACTTGAAAGGGGGCTGTGAATCAGAGCTTCTGATGGTGCAACACGAGCAAAGGATTCACACTGCATCATCCTCTTCTACTGCAGCACACCAGCATACAAGCACCTGCATATACAAACCTCCATAAGATTAGATATTTCTGATAGAAGCTTCTAGACTCCTCTAGAGTTTGATAGAGATTGTAACTGCTTTGACTATTGTAACAGAATTTGACTATGCTAACTAGACTATGACTAGGATAAGTTAGTTAGATCATACTTGTATATATATACCAACACCTGTACAAACTATTTGATTCATTCAATACATACCTAATTTTATTTACCTCTTTATCTTCATAAAACACTCTACATTTCTTCTGTTAAGCTTTAGCTTTTATCAATGGCGTTTATGCAACATTATGCCGCCATTATTGCTTATGTACTAGCACCATTTCACACTATATTTCCGCATCTTCATATGTGCGATTACGGACAAAAGATTATTCATCTAAACCGACCCCAAATTATTTTGGAATTAAGGCTATGTTGTTGATAAATGCAACGCTTTTCTACATAAATAAAAAATAAAAATAAAGGCAACGCTTGAGTAAAAGACATGCTTAACTAACAGCGTAAACAAGCAACAAGAGGATCAGTGGCACAATGGTAGCGCGTCTGACTCCAGATTAGAAGGTTGTGTGTTCGATTCACGTCGGGTTTAATTGCCCGATCCTAATCACTCTATTTATTTCTGTTTCTTAACGTACGGAACTATATATAATACTTTACAAAAATCAATATATATATATATATATATATATATATATATATATATATATATATATATATATATATATATATATTAATAAAGGAAGCTTTTTTCGAGCGATTATAGAGACTCCAACCTTTTGCAAATACTTTTATTTGAGATAAATTTTAAATTTAGAAAGGATAATTATATAAATTTTCTTCAATTATAATATTCACGTTAATTGCTTACAAATTGACCAAATAATAGAGTTTGTAGTTTGTACAACTGAAGATTGCAAGCATTTTGGTTGATAACAGAATAAATTTTAGTTTAATAAATACACAAAATTTGGCTGATAATATAATAGATTTTATTTTAATAAATAAATTATTCATAAGAGCTAGATGTCTATTTGTGTAGGACACAATGTCTATTTGTATATATGTGCCTACAATCTACCTCCAAAACTATATATCCAATTAAATGCTCTTATTTCATAATTTAATTTGTTTCACGTAATTTTTCTTATTTGCCCATAGTTTAAGGCCCTGTTCTTTCTGGCTTTTTAGAGTCGAATCGAATCAAATGAATGGAGCTGAATTTGGTGAGTGAATCAATGAATGGAGCCGAATCGAATCGAATGGAATTTGGGTGGATCAATCGAATCGAATATTTGAGCCGAATCGAATCGAATGAATAAAGTGAATTGATTTAATCAATCTGAAATAATCATATTAATATTAATATTATTAATAATAATAATAATATTTAATATTATTGTTATTATCAACTATAATAATACTAATATTCATAGTATAATACTATTTATACTAATACTAATTTTTTTAAGAAAAAAATTATAATATTATATATGAATAATCATAAATTATAATAATGAAAAAATAGTAATTTTTTACTAATAATATTCTTAATAACAATAATAAATAATAATGTCAATATTAATAATGATATTAGTAAAAATAGTTGTTTTGAATAAAAACACTCAAGTAAGAGTTGCTCGAATACTTATATATATATATATATATATATATATATATATATATATATATATATATATATATATATATATATATATATATATATATATATATAGAGTAAAGTTCTTATGAGTCCACCAAAATATTTGAGTCCATAAGTCCTCTCTACATCCCTTAGATCTTCCACTAAGGATGGTTGAGATTGAAAGCAAAAAAACATACTTAACACTAATGAGTTTTCTATACACTAATTAATCTACTTTCTCTCTCTAGCTTTAATTATACATTCACTAATGGATTAATTATACACAAAAAAAATTTTTTGAGCATAATTTTTTTTTTGGACTGAAACTTTTATACAAATGTTACTACACTTTCACTGTTTTAAAAGTGTAATTTCAACGGAAAAAAGTGTAATTTCAACGGAAAAAATTGCGGTTTGACGGATTTTATTTTGAAATTTGAAAATTTGAAGCAAATTTACAATATATTTTGCGTTTTACGAGTGTAACTCAGTTTTTCGACAAATATTATTTTGAATTTTTCCAATTTTAACACAACTCATTGTGAATTGAGTGACTTATAAGTGTAACTTTAGTCTTTTAAAAGTGTAATTTTAGTCCAAGTAAGTGTAATTTCAGTCCAATAAGAGTCTTATTTTTAGTCCATGAGAATGTAATTTTAGTCCAGAAAAGTGTAATTTTAGTCCAGAAAAGTATAATTTCAGTCCACTGAGAATGTAATTTTAGTCCATTAAGAGTGTAACATTAGTCCAATGAGAATATGAGAATATGACCAAGTCCATTGAGAGTGTAACATTAGTCCAATAGAAAAAGTGTAATTTTAACAGAAAAAAGTGTAATTCTAACAGAAAAAAGTGTAATTCTAACAACAAAAAGTGTAATTCTAACAAAAAAAAGTGTAATTCTAACAGAAAAAGGTGTAATTCTAACAAAAAGTGTAATTCTAACAGAAAAAAGTGTAATTCTAATAGAAAAAAGTGTAATTTTAACAGAAAAAAGTGTAATTTTAATGAAGAAAAGTTTAATTTTAACAGAAAAAAGTGTAATTTTAACAAAAAAAAGTGTAATTCTAACAACAACAAAAAAGTGTAATTTTGACAGAAAAAAGTGCAATCTTAATGGAAAAAAGTGTAATTTTAATAGAAAAAAGTGTAATTTTAATAGATAAAGGTGTAATTTTAATGGAAAAAAATGTAATTTTAACAGAAAAAAGTGTAATTCTAGCAGAAAAAAGTATAATTTTAACAGAAAAAAGTGTAATTTTAATGGAGAAAAGTGTAATTTTAACGGGAAAAAGTGTAATTTTAATGGAAAAAAGTATAATTTTAATAGAGAAAACTGTAATTTTAATAAGTGTAACTTTAATAGAGAAAAATGTAACTTTAACAAGATAAAGTGTAACTTTAATAAATATGGAAAATGTAACTTTAATCGAGAAAATTATAACTTTAATTAAGAAAAATGTAACTTTAATAGAGATAAAAAACACAACAATCAGATCTAAAACTTTAAAAAAAAAAAAAAAAAACTAAAAAAAAATAAAAAAATTACAATTTATCGACAAAACAATAATAAAGCAATACAAAACACAACATTATGGACCATTTTACATCACCGCCATCAAAACTTTAAAAAAAAAAAAAACTAAAAAAAAAAGAAAAATAAAAATAAAACATACATAACACAACAACCATTTTACATCACCACTCATCAACACTTCTAAAAAAAATATGCAAAAGAAGCAAAAAAAACAAAACCAAAACAGAAAACAAAATACATAAAGACTCACAAACAACAAATCTGAAAAAAAAAATAAAAATAAAAAGAATAAACGAGATGTGGCAGTGGTTCCGAGTTGGTGTCGGGTTGGAGAGGAGGGAGGCAGTCGGTTATGGCGAAGGTGTGGAGTTGGAGAGGAGATGTGGCAGTGGTGTGGGGTTAGAGAGGAGGGAGGCAGTCGTGTGGTGGGTGGTGGGTGTGCGGTGGTTTTGGTGTGGGGTGGGGTCGTGGGTCGTGAGTCAGGCGGTGGTTGTGGGTCGTGGTGTGGGGTGGGGTCGTGGGTCGTGTGCGGTGGTTTTGGTGTGGGGTGGAGGTCGTTGGTAAGGCAGGCGGTGGTTGTGGTCGTGGGGGAGGTGGCTGTGAGGAGGTGGTGGGATGCGTGGGTGGTGGTGGCTGCGTGAGGGGGTGGGTTGGTGAGGAAAAGAGGGGGAAATTTTTTTGAATTTGTAGGTTTTGAATTTATTGGGTTTTTGATTTTATTGGGTTTTTGATAGAGAAAGTGAATGAATTGTGTGGGATGAGAGATAAATGGGTGTGATGATAAATTATATATAGTGGAATTAGTGATAATTAAGGTGGATTAGTTAAGGTAGTGAGAGAGAGTGTTTATTTAGCTAATTAATCACCTTTTTGTGCTTTGATCTCCACCACCCATCTTCCTCATCCAATGGCTTGGATGAGGACTTATGGACTCACACTTAGAGCATGGACTTACTTGATCTTTACTCTCTCTCTCTCTATATATATATATATATATATATATATATATATATATATATATATATATATATATATATATATAAAGGAAGCTTTTTTCGAGCGATTATAGAGACTCCAACCTTTTCCAAATACTTTTATTTGAGATAAATTTTAAATTTAGAAAGGATAATTATATAAATTTTCTTCAATTATAATATTCACGTTAATTGCTTACAAATTGACCAAATAATAGAGTTTGTAGTTTGTACAACTGAAGATTGCAAGCATTTTGGTTGATAACAGAATAAATTTTAGTTTAATAAATACACAAAATTTGGCTGATAATATAATAGATTTTATTTTAATAAATAAATTATTCACAAGAGCTAGATGTCTATTTGTGTAGGACACAATGTCTATTTGTATATATTTGCCTACAATCTACCTCCAAAACTATATATCCAATTAAATGCTCTTATTTCATAATTTAATTTGTTTCACGTAATTTTTCTTATTTGCCCATAGTTTAAGGCCACATTCTTTTCGGCTTTTTAGAGTGAATCGAATCGAATCGAATGGAGCCGAGCCAATCGAATCGAATAATCAGAATCGAATGGAGCCGAATCAATGAATGGAGCCGAGTTGGATTTGAATGAATAAGAGCCGAAAGCCGAATCGAATCGAATGAATAAAGTGAATTGAGTAATCGAATCGAAATAATCATATTAATATTAATATTATTAGTAATAATAGTATTTAATATTATTGTTATTATCAACTATAATAATACTAATATTCATAGTATAATACTATTTATACTAATACTAAATTTTTTAAGAAAAAAATTATAATATTATATATGAATAATCATAAATTATAATAATGAAAAAATAGTAATTTTTTACTAATAATATTCTTAATAACAATAATAAATAATAATGTCAATATTAATAATGATATTAGTAAAAATAGTTGTTTCGAATAAAAACACTCAAGTAAGAGTTGCTCGAATCCGGGTCGGGTCAACGCACTCCTCTCAGACGATGGCACCTCGAACCTATGCTTGCTCTCTCCGGATGGATCTTTTACGCGTAACAAATAGGGCCTCGAAGGGTTCGCAATAGGTCCTTCTCTGATGCCTTACGGTACTGGTGGATAGTTGAGACCTTCCTTGAAGTTAAGGTTTATGTGCCCTCTCATAGTAGCTCGAGTAGTCTTACTTCTAGAGAGAGGAAGTTGTTGGTGAGAAGTATTTTACCATTGATTGGTCAATAA
This sequence comes from Silene latifolia, assembly GCF_048544455.1. Lineage (NCBI taxonomy): Eukaryota > Viridiplantae > Streptophyta > Magnoliopsida > Caryophyllales > Caryophyllaceae > Silene > Silene latifolia. The sequence goes on along the minus strand of NC_133532.1, from coordinate 47,084,756 downwards.
TAAGGTATTTATAGGTTTCTATCTGTACTTCAAATGATGGCTTGGAAAGCATGGTTACCATATTCGCTATGAATACGCCTTACCGATTCGCGATTCGCTTATAGAAAATGTGTTATATGTATTTTTACTAATCAATTTGATAGAATTCGCTTTTAACGATTCGTGATTCGTAGGGTATCAAGCGAATCCATAACCATGTTTGCAAGCGTGTTGACTTGTATGACCCCGTATTGGCTAGTGGGTCAAGTCGGTTGAGCGTGCCCCATCAATAATATTAATAATAAATGTTATTAATTTTAATAATAATACCAATAACAACAACAACAACAACAACAACAACAACAACAACAACAACATTAATAACATTATTATTCATTTTAATAATAATATTCATAATAATAATAGTAATTATAATAAATAAATTATTATTAACATTATTATTAACAATATTATTAAATATAATAATAATAATAATAATAATAATAATAATAATAATAATAATAATAATAATAATAATAATAATAATAATAATAATAATAATAATAAGAATAAGAATAAGAATAAGAATAAGAATAAGAATAAGAATAAGAATAATAATAATAATAATAATAATAATAATAATAATAATAAAGAATAATAATATTAAAAAAATAGTATTATTGATAACAAAATTAATAATAACTATTAAATTTAAGATGAGTAAAGCTGAAATGAGCTGAACTTAATGGATTGAATCTCTTGATCAGAATCGAATGGAGTGAAATGAAGCGAATCGAATCAATGGAGTGAATCGAATCGAATCAATGGAGCTGAATCAATCGAATCGAATCGAAATAAATCGAATCGAATCAAGCAGTGAAATTTGAATTGAAATGGGTTGAAAATAAGCCAGAAAGAACAGGGCCTAATTCCTTCATTTTTCTTTTTTTTTTTTTTTTTTTTTGCAGCACAATTACGCTTGCATCGGATGGAGTTCTTGCATTATTATGGTGTTTGTAAAGGCTCTATACAAATAAAGGTACCGACTAACAACACTATGATTATTTAGCCAAATATGAAGCTAATGCTAATGACATGTCTTTTTATTTATCTAATTATGATTTTTTTAACGAGTTAATGTTTTGTAATTTTAAATGCTTTTCTTTGTTCTTATCAGGATAAACAAATTGATCTAGGTAAGGGTGTGATATGTAATGATCAATTGATCAACCATATGAATTAGTTTTACAAGATGCAATTCCATGTTAATCGGACATATCAATTATTAAAAGTGTTGTAGACTCTTGCCGTCATGAATTCTTTATTGTTCTTTAAAGCTTTTTTTTTTTTTATTAGTTCTTCATTCTTATAAAGATCCACAAACCAAAAATCTCAAAAATAAGAATTTACAACTTTGTCAAAGCTCTGTACTCTTGAGATTAAATCACTATTGTTGTCATCGTCTATTGCTCTCATAAAAATTGTATTACACGTGTGTTTAGGAGAAAGATCTCTAGTGATTTGTATTTACAACCCCGAAAATTACCGAGTTCTTGAAACGTTACTGAACTCCTTTACAAAATTATCGAGTGCCTTTACAAAATAATTGAGCTAGCTTTAACTTGTTAAGAAACCGAATAACTTCACAAATAAGTTGAAAACAAACAGTCTGATTATAAATACAAGGTTTACATCCCTTTAAAATTCTGTCATCACAAGAATACTACCAGTAGATGCGTAATCAACTACTAATAACCAAACTTATTAATAGGTCACCTACTATAACTATATTTATGTTGAACGTTGCGTAAGTAGTTGCATGACCTCATAAAATAATATTTGGAGCATCAGTAGTACGTCTTCTTTATATACAATACTTGAAGTAACAAACAATAAATTAAAGATCACCGATTGATGACACATTTTGAAACGACAAAAGTTAATGGCAAGTAGCAAACAATAAAGATAATTTGACATGTGTTTGTGTATAAACTTAAGCGAGAACTTCTAATTAATTATTAGGATGAGTAACTTAATTAGTCAATTTAAAGTTGGAGTTCGCATCGAACCATTTTGTAGGCGGAGTTGACATTGTAGTGGTTATTTTATAACTTTACATCCAACAGTGGTCCAAGAGGTAGAAACCGGAGAATATTACAGTGGTTGTTTTATTTAATTTTTATCTTTTTCTTTTTAGATAATTTTTAGTGCAATTATTAGACATTAGTTGTCTCTCATTGATGTTATTAAGAGACCGTCTCTCAAAAGACTTACTGATAAACTTAATATAGATCAAGGTACTTTCTCGATCTATTCATGTCATTTACACGTATTTGTTTAAAATGTTCATTATCACATTATGAGATAAATGGAGAGAATACTACAGAGTATATAATAGGAGGAGAAAGTACCAAAATGAAAAACACAATATTACAGATGTGTGTAACTGGTCTTATCTTTCACTTAAACCTAAGTCAAAAGGACTAATTTGGCGTGTTTTAAGTTTACAGAAACACTAATACCTTCATATTTATGATTTTAGCTTTTATGGTTTAATAATAGAAACTTAATTCCATACAAAAATAGTTTGTGTTAATATATTGAAGTGTCGATTATATGCAAGCAGACTCTACAGAAAATTACATATAGGTCAGTGCATCAACTCGGTTGAGAAAAGCTAAGTTTTAGTTAAGCTCTTATAAGTTCCATTCGAAAAGTTAAGCTAAGATCAGCTCAATTCATACCCATTTTTCTATAAGCTAAGCTTCTATAAGTCTATTTCAGCTTTTATAAGTTTATTAGTTCAAAAAAGTTAAGTACTTATAAGTTCAGTTCAGCTTTTATATCTTCAATTCAGAAAAAGTTAAACTGATACAATTTTAGTTCAGTTAATCAAAATTAAGTTCAAAAGAACAAGATCCTAGAGTATAATAATTACACCATAATCATAGGATATTACAAACAGGCCAGGGCAATTAGGCCCGGGCATTGCCCGGGCATTAAATCTAGTATATATATAAAAGAGGCTTTTTTCAGGCAATTCTAGAGACTCCAAGTTTTTTAAAACACACTAATTATAATAATAATATTGATCTAAAAAAAACAGACTATTTAAATATTAATCTAAAAAAATAACTTTCTTTCATGAAAACTTTATCTCTTAAATTAAAAAAAAATTATTGGTATTGTAAGGCAAAGCATATAGGTATTTAATACTATTTTAATATAATTGTACTTATCACATTATCAAAACATTTGTTAAATAGATAATTTAATTATATATACATATATACAAATATCATAATAGAAGATAAATTGGTGTAAAAGTCCTACATATTATAAAAGTGTAAACGGATTTTAAAGCAAAAACCACATGTATATATATATATATATATATATATATATATATATATATATATATATATATATATATATATATATATAGAGAGAGAGAGAGAGAGAGAGAGAGAGAGAGAGAGAGAGAGAGAGAGAGAGAGAGAGAGAGAGAGAGAGAGAGAGAGAGAGAAGGGTTCTTATAAGGCCTTGATACCATATAAGGCCCTAAGTCCTTATAAGAACCCTTGGATGGAAGGGATGGAGGGATGAGATTGTATCTAAATGAAAGGCTACAATTTCATCTAAGCTAATTATCTTCCTTAATCACTCAAACTCCCTTAAACACTCAGCCTATCCTAACCTCCTCTCATTATCCCACCCACCTACTCTCTCTCTATATCTCATTTCTCTCTAAAATTACCAACCAAAAAAAAAACAAACAAAAAAAAAACTCTCATCCTCACCGCCCCAGACCTCCCTCCCTCCCTCCCTCCACCGGACCCACAACCCCACAACCGCACTCCTCACACCTCCCTCCCTCCCTCCCTCCACCGCACCACACACCTCCCTCCCTCCCTCCCTCCCTCCACCGACATCAACATCAACCGCACCACACACCTCCCTCCCTCCCTCCCTCCACCGCCGTCCTTCCTCCTCCTGCCGCACCTCCTGCCGACATCAACATCACACCCACAACCCCACAACCGCACTCCTCTCACACCTCCCTCCCTCCCTCCCTCCCTCCACCGCACCACACACCTCCCTCCCTCCCTCCCTCCACCGACATCAACATCAACCGCACCACATACCTCCCTCCCTCCCTCCACCGCCGTCCTTCCTCCTCCTCCCGCACCTCCTGCCGCCAATACTCCCTCCGCCGTCCTTCCTTCCTTCCTCCTCCTTCCATTTTTTTTTTGGTTTTTGTTCTTTGTTTTTTTGTTCCTGCGTTTTTGTTTTTGTTTCATATTTTCTTTGTTTTTTGTTTTATTTTTGTTCTTTGTTTTTTGTTTTATTTTTGTTTTTGTTCTTTGTTTTTTGTTTTGTTTTTGTTTTTGTTTTTATTTTTTATTTTTTTATTTGGTTGTTATTGTTATTTGATTTTTTGGACTAAAGTTATACATCTTGTCTATTAAAGTTATACACTATGTGCATTAGAGTTATACACACGGTATTTAAATTTGGTTTTGTTATTTGGTTTTTTTTATTGTTATTTGGTTTATTTCAGATTTCGGGTTGGGTTGGGTTGTTGGTGTTTTTTTTTTTTTTTTTTTTTTTTGTTATTTACTTATTATGTTGTTATTTATTTAGATCTAGTTTTTAGATTTTTAGATTTGTTTTAGATTTTTCATATTATTTTTTTTGTTTTTTTGTTGTTAATTTTTTTTTTACTAGAGTTATACATCAAATGCCTAGAGTTATACATTGTATGTCTAGAGTTATACAGATTGTGACTAGAGTTTTACATCTTTTGACTAGAATTATAAATACTGTAACTAGAGTTATACATTAAATGCCTAGAGTTATACATTATATGCCTAGAGTTATACATCATATGCATAGAGTTATACATTATATGACTAAAGTTATACAATTTTGGACTAAAGTTTTACAAATATGGACTAAAGTTATACATATGAAGGACTAGAGTTATACAAAAATGGACTAAAGTTATACAACTATGGACTAAAATTATACAAAAATATGGACTCAAATATATAATGGACCTTAGATTTTTAGATTTGTTTTAGATTTTTCATATTATTTTTTTTGTTTTTTTTTTTTTTTTTTTTTGACTAGAGTTATACATCAAATGCCTCGAGTTATACATTGTATGTCTAGAGTTATACAGATTGTGACTAGAGTTTTACATCTTTTGACTAGAATTATAAATACTGTGACTAGAGTTATACATTAAATGCCTAGAGTTATACATTATATGCCTAGAGTTATACATCATATGCATAGAGTTATACATTATATGACTAAAGTTATACAATTTTGGACTAAAGTTATACATATGAAGGACTAGAGTTATACAAAAATGGACTAAAGTTATACAATTATGGACTAAAGTTATACAACTATGGACTAAAGTTATACAAAAATATACCAAAGTTGTACAAAAATGAACTAAAGTTATACAAACATGAACCAAAGTTATACAAAAAAAGACTAAAGTTATACAAAAAATGGACTAAAGTTATACAAAAATTGGACTAAAGTTATACAAAAATGAACCAAAGTTATACAAAAATGAACCAAAGTTATACAAAAATTGACCAAAGTTATAAAAAAAATGGACTAAAGTTAGTAAAAAATGAACCAAAATTATACAAAAATGAACCAAAGTTATACAAAAATAGACCAAAGTTATACAAAAATAGACTAAAGTTATACAAAAAATGGACTAAAGTTATACAAAAAATTGGACTAAAGTTATACAAAAATGAACCAAAGTTATACAAAAATGAACCAAAGTTATACAAAAATTGACTAAAGTTAGTCCATATTTGTATAACTTTAATCCATATTTGTATAACTTTAGTCCATATTTGTATAACTTTGGTCCATTTTTGTATAAATTTGGTTCATTTTTGTATAACTTTGGTCCAATTTTTTGAATAACTTTAGTCCAATTTTTGTATAACTTTAGTCTTTTCTTGAATAACTTTGGTCCATTTTTGTATAACTTTGGTTCATTTTTGTATAACTTTGGTTCATTCTTGTATAACTTTAGTCCAATTTTTGTATAACTTTCGTCTTTTTTTGTATAACTTTGGTCTTTTTTTGTATAACTTTGGTCTATTTTTGTATAACTTTGGTTCATTTTTGTATAACTTTAGTCCATTTTTGTATAACTTTGGTTCATTTTTGTCTAACTTTAGTCTTTTTTTGTATAACTTTGGTCTATTTTTGTATAACTTTGGTTCATTTTTGTATAACTTTAGTCCATTTTTGTCTTAGATGAAAATAATGTATCTCACAAAAAAAAAACGAGATTTAAAACCCGAAATCTTAAATAAAACGTATAACAAGGAGAGATTTAAGAAAATGAATCAAAAATGAGAACTAACAAAATAAAAGACAACTAAAATAAAATAAACGACAAAAAAAATAATGAATGGAAAAAACAACTCAAAACATACAAATTAACACAAAACGAAAAAAAAAAAAAAAACCGAGTTGAAAAAAAAAAAAAAAAAAAACGTGTCAGCGGCGGTGGGACGGCGGCAGCGGCGGTGGTGGGTGGTTAGTTGGTGTCGGGTGGGGTGGTGGTGGGTGGTGGTGAATGAAGATGAGAGAAGTGGGTGATTTATTTGGGTTTTGGTTTTTTGGGATTTTGGGGTTTTTTTTAGAGAAGAGAGAAAAGTGAGATGTAGAGAGAGGAGGAGGAATTGTGATAATAAGATGATGAATGATTAGTGAGGTTGTTTTATTGAATTGATGAGTTAATTAGAGAAAAGGTGGAGGGATTAATTTGTAGCCACATATTGACATCAAATCTTAGCCTTCCATTGCCTTGATCCAATGGCCCTTAGAAGAACTTATGGACTCAAATATATAATGGACCTTAGTTGATCCTTCCTATATATATATATATATATATATATATATATATATATATAGAATTAGGATCAAATGAGTCCACCTTCCTTAGGTGAGTCCATAAGTCCTAATCTCAACCATTAGATTATAACAAAATCAATGGTCAAGATTAAATCTGAAAACAAAAGCCCATATAAAATCCCATCAAACCCTAATTCTATTCATTCACTCATTTGCCTCCTCACTCTCACTTCTCTCTCTAAATCTCTCTCCTCTCCTCTTCCTACTGTTGCACTCAACCCGACGCCGCCACTACCGCCGCCTCTCCCCTGCCGCCCTCTGCATTTCTCTTCTCCCTCCTCTATTCTGCCTCCCTCGGCCACCACGGAAACTCCCTCCACACCAAATCCGCCTCGTCGCCACCAACCCCTCCCTCTGCCTCCCTCTCTCCCCGTGCCTCTCTCGGCCTCCACCACGCACATCTGCCTCCCTCCTTCCCCTTTTTCTATTTTTCTATTTTTTTTTCTTTTTTTCAGATTTGGTGGTTGCTTTGTGGTTGTGGTTGATTTTGGTGTGTTGGTTTCGTCTGTTTTTTTTTTTTTTTTTTTATTCAGATCTGATGGGAGTGTGGTGGTTGCAGGGGGGCATTTGTGGGGGTGTGGATGTCGTGGTCGTGGGGGTGGGGGTAAGGATGTCGTTTTTTTTTTTTTTTTTCAGTTTGGTGGTATGTGGTGGCGGTTGTTGCAGGGGGGAGGTCATGGTGGTGGCTGGTGGTCAGAAGTGGTGGTGACTGGTTGTCATGGGTCGGGTGACGTTGATATGGACTAATTATACGGACAAAAGTTACGTTAATATGGACTAATTATATGAAGGACTTAAATTACAAATTTAAATCAGTGTAAAGTCACAATTCTAAAAGAATAAAGTTTCAAAAATTATGACTTAAGTAACATTCGTAAAACATTAAAGTTTCAATTTTTAGAATTAAAGTTTCACCCATAAACATTAAAATTACACTTAGAAATCAATAAAATTAAATAAATTTAAATTTTTATATTAGAAAGTTGACTAAAAAAATAAAAGTTTCAATTTTTACCGTTAAAGTTTTAATCGTAAAACATTAAAGTTGTATTTATAAATCAGTAAAATTAAATAAAATCAAATTTTTATATTAGAAATTGTGTTAAAATTTCAAATTTTTATATTAAAAATTGTGTTAAAAAATTAAAGTTTCAATTTTCATTATTAGTTTCACTCGTAAAACATTAAAGTTATATTTATAAATCGGTAAATTAAATAAATTCAAATTTTTATATAATAAATTGTCTAAAAAAATTAAAGTTTTATTTTTTAGCATTAAAATTTCGCTCGTAAAACACTAAAGTTTCACTCAAAAACCAATTTAATATTTTTAAAATAAATTTTTTTAATATAAATTTAAATTTTTATTTATAAAATAACCTTAAATAATAAAGTTGTAAATGTAAAGAATTAAAGTTACACTCATAAATTAAAGTTTCATTTATAAAACATTAAAGTTCCATCTTAAAATTTTAAAATCTCAATCATCAATCTTACAAGATCAATGGCTAGGATTAGGACTTAGTGGACTCACCAATTTAGGTGGACTCATTTGAACTTGGTTCTATATATATATATATATATATGATAATCAACTCATTCCTACACCAGCGTTTTTTACGCTCCTCCCTCCCGCCCCCCCCCCCCCCCAATATTTTTTATTTGTTGTATTATGTTTCTTCCTTTGATTTATGTTCATCATGCATGCGATTCATTCTTATCTACCTTCTTGATCCATTATTTATATCATCCTTTCCTTCTCTCTAAATTTTAAGCTGTTTAATTTGTGAGGTTCTCTAATACTCTTTTTATCTTTTTCTTGTAGGTACACTTGATATTTCCGTTAGAGGCCAAGCAAAAATAGCGTCTTTGATTAACAAAAGACTAAAAGAAGAAGGTACCGGGAAAATGTTGTTGTACAATCATAAAGACGACAAATCGGAAAAAGATATAGGTATTTAAAGGAAGACAAGAGAAACAATCAACCTTCGAAGATAAAGTTCACAGCAAAGATTGATGCTTTAACTTTTTATATGGCTCAACACTTGAACTTTTCGCATGAATGTTCCAACCAGAATGAATTGTTGGTCAAAAAACTGAACACCTTTTTACGGAACACAAAAAATCCATAGAGACGGAAAGACCTCTCACATGAATACATGATGGTAAGGGAAAAACTAAATTTCTTTTTTTCCTATTATAAGACTGTATTAAGTTAGTGGGAGACGGTCTCTCATAAGACCGTGTTAAGTTAAAAGACTTCTCACAAATCACAACCCTGTTTTCATTTTATCCTTGTGTGAGTGTCGTATTAACTTAAAAGATGGTCTTCGCTAAGAATTTGCAAATTAACATTTGTTCACAGCAAAAAGATACAAACTTTTCACATCAACAAAGATAGATGAAAATTAAGAAGAAAAAAATAAGGAAATTGAAAATCCATCACATGAATTGTCAGTGAAAAGTAAAATTGTGATGCAAATATATGCGAAAGACTTATATATACAGAAACTGGGATTAGGAAGAGAATACCTGTTCGTCGAGGTTACAGCTGCAGACAAACCAGAGATAGGTAAAGAAAGCTTTAGAGTGATATGGAATTGCGGTAAATGGAGATTATTATTAGGGTTATTCAATGGGATTAAACCGCGAATGTGATTCAATAGTGAAATTAGGCCCATTAACTTTTAATTATAGCAATTAAAGTGCCTTTGAACTTTGATGTTTTGCCCGAAATACCCAATTTTTTTATCCGGAAAGAGAGTCTATAACTCGTGTTTACGAGCTTTGAAAGTGCCGATTGTAATTTTCAAATTGATTATCTTTTCGAGAACTATGGCTTGAAAAAAAAAATTATCGAGTTTGGAATTCGTGACCAAGAAAGTGATAACCGGAACGGAGGGAGTACAATATTAGGAAGTAGCATTCGCAAACTACATAAATTTTATATGAAAAGATTTTAATTAAAATAATTTAAAATGAGATATGGACTGAACATAAGACTCTCTAACTTAAGACTAAATTAATCTCAAAAAAATACAAATCTACTTAAGCCTCACATTTTTACAACTTTATTCAATCTACAAATCTTATTGCCTGAAAAAATAAGTACATTTACAAAGTCCTATTCGCATAGAAATATAAAAAACCTATTTTTGTTAAGACGTTAGCAATATATATTGTGCAACTATTTTTAGTCATACCAAATTTAAGTACCATATAGTGTGTAACTATTTTTAGTCATGACAAATTTTAGTACCCGTGCAAGCACGGGCACAAAATCTAGTACATACAATAATTAAGGGCATTGTAGTATAGCGGTAAGTATTCCCACCTGTCACGCGGGTGACCCGCGTTCCATCCCCGGCAACGGCGTTTTTAAGTTTTTTTTTTTTTGTTTAGCTGATGCAGTTTATGCTTCCTTTGCCTCGAGCACGTTTCATGTCAAGGTTCTCTTTCAAGTTTTTTTTTAACACATCCTCACGTATAATATTATATACTCTGTAATTCCGTATCCATTTAAAATGTATCGCTTTATTTCCGGCTTATCGCTTGCAGTGACCTTGGTTAAACACTGACTTTTTAGTTCGGTAGGTTTGGTTTCAGCCTCAATTATCGTCTCTACTTTTTCTAATAAATACAAACGATTACAAATACAATTATAAATCTGAATCATTTAAATCATCTACCTCTGTGTAACTATAGTATAGTAACGAATTAACGATGAAACAATACCGATTTACTCCATCGTCTCCAACAAGCCTTTACATACTCGTACTCCGTATAAAGAAACACTCAAGTTAGATGGGAAATATTAATTTTGTAGAAAAATATATGCATTATTAATTTTGATTATGTAAATAATTCTTTTCTTCTGTTATTATATTCCCTTTAGTTAGCATACTATGCGTACATACACATGTAGGCATGTTGCACATCTCCTATCCTTAATAAGTCAACTATTGCATTTGATAAGTAAATTATCACCTATAGCACATAAGTCCACTAGGAAGGTGACAGACTGACAGGCAGTTCACGTGTACAGCACATCTCTATTTATCTATAGCAAGAATAAAGTAGGAAGGGGTCTTGACTCAAAATATAAATAATCTCCCTCATTTCATATATATACAATAGTGCAAATTCACATCTATGGCACATCGATCTCAATTACTCGGTTCACGTTGCGCTTCTGTATGGTAACATGTTCATATATAGCCATGAACTTGGTTACCATAGAGAAGCGCGACGTGAGCCGCCATGTTTAAATTAATTTGGTTGAGAAGCATGGTTATTTTGCTCGCGTAGTTAAATCATTCTAGGGAGACTCTGCTTGGTAATTTAATTTCTTCCTTGATTACCTTTCATTTACCTTATAGCTTGTTCCATTTCATTTGGATCGCGTAGTTAATCATTTTTGGAAGATGCAGATGGAGCAACTCCACTTCATCGAGCTAGCCACATCACTTGAACCGCCACACAAACCATCAGGTGGCAAGCTAGGAGTCTGGCCAGACCAACTTGCACCGCTACACAAACCATCAGGTGGCAAGCTACGAGCAAGGCCTAGGGTTACTACACGTTCCACAGGTATATGTTCTTAGAAATACTTTTGGAATGTGTAGCAACTCTAGGCCTTGCTGCTAGGAATTGCGACAGTAACATGGTTCAAGCTGTACTGTCTCAGCAGGCTCTTTGCTGCAACAACTTGAAGAGGTATGTAATTGAGTTGATTAAGTTCACTCGAGATCATTTCAGTCCAGTTCTATTAATTTCATTGCAGTTCAGTTCAATTTACAACATATTCGATAGTAGGCCTAACAATAGCTTGCATTTTGTAAGTAGATAAGATTTAAAGAGACCCTGATAGAAACAGGAGAAAATTGACGAAAGTAGGACATGAAGCTGCTGAAGCTGCGAAACAACGAAATGTTTTTAATTGAGAATCAAATGGGATGATTTGAATCCGTTTGAAATGAGATATATAAGCATTTTTTATTGACAATTTGTATACCGATTCTTGTTTAGTTGTTGCTGTTTCATGTTTCATTTGTCTCAAGCAAGTTTGGGTTGCCAAAGGCCCCTTTACGTAATTCCGTATCCATTTATCGCTCTATTCCTATCGCTTGTAAATGTTGCAATTGCGTAAGATTGTAATGGTAATGTACTAATGGCCTAGTAGACTAGTAGGGTACCAATAGTGAGTTTGAATATGAGTTTTACATTTTTATACGAGTTGGTACCTCACTGCCAAATAAATAACTATATTAACTTATTAAGTGAATTTGTAGGTACAAATTTTCATTTAAGACGGATACCATTTGTCTTAACACTCTTAAGTTTAACACGAGTCAAATATATAACAAATCGCCCCACTTGTTGTTTAGGAAATGACAAAAGTTTTGTTTTTACTATCACTATGTGGTAGTATGTGACCCATCTTAAACTTAAGATGGATAATGCCCGTCTTAAGCAATATTAAGTGAGTTTGTAGGATCGTACTCCCATTCTCCAAATAATTAACCATATTCTAATGATAAAACGAATTCAATCTATTTGTGAGTTGTGCCCTCACGCCAAATCCGCCCCCTATATGAGGAGTATATTACTTCTATTTATTTGTTTACCTTTTATAATTTTTGTAAGGAATATTTTAATCAAAGTAAACAAATAATTGATACGAAAGAAATAATAAATATTAATCTTATAAAGAAATAGTCGAGTTTGACGAAGTCAAAAGAAAAATACTAGTAATTCTTTATGCAGACGCCATCACTAATTCACTACGCACACATCAGATGAGCTGGATAACAGTAGGACATATGCATTATTCATTGCAATTATTTTTTTTTTAAAAAAGGGCATATGCATTATTCATTGCAATTATGTAAATAATTATTTTCTTCTCTTATTATATTCCCACTAGTTAGGAATACTTAGGATAAATGCATTATCGTTGTTATTAATGTCACTCAAATTATGAGACAGTGAATATTGAATAATAAGATACTCATATAATTAGTTTGTATTTGAATAATATTAAAAAAAAAAAAAAGTTAAATGACGTTATCATCGCCCTTTGGTTAACATACACCATGAACACATGTAGGCATGTAGCACATCTCCCATAATTAAAAAGTGAACTACTAAAGTATATTGGTATGAAATCTGGAGCATTGTATATATTTTATACTTTTTTTTCGTCTGTCTCAGTAATTTGTTTAGCTTTTATTTTCACTATGAGGATATATTAACAAAAGTTAACGAATAATTTAGACAAAGAGAGTATTAAGTAATGAGGAACACCATGGCAAATAATTCTCTTCGAGCAAGAAATATGTAGAATCAAAAATAAATCTAAAGAAAATACTCCCTTCAAGTTTTATCAATCTTCTCCTTTCAATAAAATACTCCTCACATATATTAGTGAAAGGGGAAGATACATATCACTTGGAGGGAGTAGAACAATTACAATCGGTCATTGGCTCATTGCAGAGTTAAGATCTCAAACAATGATTTGACAATTACGTATATTTTTTAAACACAAATATTCATTTGTGACGGACATATCCATCGTAAGCTTGCGACTGGTCAAGTATTACCCATGTGAGGTAGATAAGACAAAAGCAGAGTGCCTAGGAAGTAGTAATCTGTTTTGTCTTATCTATCCACATCACATGAATAATACTTGATCTCTCGCAAGCTTGTGACGAATATGCAGATCATAAAAGAGACTTACTGTTTTTAAAATCATGTATTGATCTGGACAACACGTCAAGACCCATTACCCATAGAAGAAATAATCTCATGCCATATTTTATCATTGATTGAACATTTCTTTACATTTTCTTCACTTTGTCAATGAAGCATGTAGGTAGGTGACGAGTAGTTCACATTTATGTCACATCTCTATTACTCTATTTCAGGAATAAAGTATGAAGTCGTCTTGACTCAATATTAAATCTCATTTCATATAAACAAATACAATAATGCAAATTCTTATTTGAGATGGTTATAAACGTGAAACGGGTCAGAAGTCAGAACAACATATATATATATACGGTTAACAATGAGTTAATTCGGAGTATACATATATTTGTAGATCCATTTTACGCCTACAAAGTATTCATACACTACTACAGATACAGGCTATAACAACGGTCAAAAACCGTTGTTATATAAAAAAGCGGACGTTGTTAAAGCGTCCGTTGTAGAAGGTTTTAACAACGGTTAGTTTTCTTAAAGAAACCGTTGTTATAACTATTAACAACGGTTTTAAGTATAAAAACCCGTTGTGGAAAGTGTGACTCAATTTTGGGGGGAAAGTTATAACAACGGGTTTTAATATACAAAACCGTTGTTATAACTAAAGACAACGGGTTGTTTTAAAATAACCGTTGTTGTTTGTTCTTAAAAAATAAAAAAAAATTAAATTAAATATTACTAGATGCATGCATAATTACGGCCTGTTAGAATTCCGATGCATGCATTATTACCGACATCCTTTGTACATATGAACGGATAATATGGAATGAGAAGGGTTAGTAATAGGATTTGAAGCAGCATTATTGAGAGATATGATGATGATTATTATGGCACAACTTCCTAACATATATATTAATTAAAAAGCAATTAACTCAACCCACACATTGCTTAGTATAAATACATTGCATATCTCAACTAACATCTCCATTATCTCATATATTCATCTCCAAACTCTAACTGTTAAAACAAACTCTACTTAATCTTTCAAATCAAACTAAAAAAACTCTAACAAAATGAATGATTTCATCCTAAAGACTCTTACCATGATCGAGAACAACAACAACTTCATCCGCCGGTTCCTCCATATTGAGGAAAGTTTCAGGAGCTACCTTGCGGAAGCTCGATCCGCACTGAAGCACGCCAAAGAAAATGGCTTGACGGAGCAAAGAAGCAGCGATTGCGGCTATATGACGATATAGCAATCTGCTGAACGGAACCTCCAAATAGCCAAGGAGGAGAGGACGGATACGATAGAGCACAATAAGATCCTCCATGAAAATATAAGAATTGCATTTTTACATATGTAATTTTTTTTTTAATTTATGTATTTATAAATATATATATATATATTAATTATGTTTATCTTCTTCATCTTGCTTCTTCATTGTTTTAGTAACTAATTATGCGAACAATACTTAAACAAATAACATAATGGTCGATAAAAACACATACATGCAAAAGAAATAAATAGAAAAAGAAAATAATGACGATGAAACTAACAAAGACGGCGAGATTTACCTGATAAATACAGAACGTAATAGACGATGAAATCACAGTGACGGCGAGAAGATAAAGCGACGATGAGAAAGAGAGAAATAGAGAAAGAGAGAAAGAGAGTGTGTATGTGTTTTGTGTTTGTTTGTCTGCTTTGTTTGTGTTTGTGTATTAAGGGTTGTGTTTTGTGGTCATGCAGCAGACTTTGTTTGTGTGGTTTATAGTATGGAAGGTATTGACAACGGTTATTAAACAACAACCGTTGTGAAAAAAGTTTTAACAACGGTTGTAAAAAACACCCGTTGTTAAATAAGTTTTAACAACGGGTTTCAAAAATAACCGTTGTGATTACTTTTCACTAACTTTGCGCCAATTTTGCGCCAAATTATTAACAACGGTTGTGCATGTGTGACCCGTTGTTAAAACTAATAACAACGGTTTTTATAACCATACCCGTTGTAATTGATTTTAGTAAAATTCGCGCCATACATTCTACAACGTCTACTGTGATTTTCGTGAATAATCGTTGTTAAAGGGGCGTTGTATTTGCCTGGATTTGTAGTAGTGATAGAATCGTTGACTTGGATTTCTCTACAAACCTCCGGAACCTGAGAAAAAAACAAAGGCGAATAAGGCGATCAATGGCGGAATTAATGGAAGACGAAGTCTACTACGCAGCAGTCGTAGGCGACGTTAACGTATTTAGCAACAAAAATGACGAGCAATTACTAAGAAAAACGTCCCAAAACAACAATATACTGCACATAGCAGCCCAACACCACCAAATCCATTTTATACAAAAAGCCCTCAAAAGCCTCCCGAAGGCGTCAACCTGCGAGTCGCTAATATGTGACCAGAACCGCCACGGGAACACTCCGATCCACATTGCGGCCGAGGTCGGGGACGAAGCTGTTGTCCACCAACTTTATGAGTATTTTTCTACCCAATGTGGCAGTGAGAGGGTGTTCCCGTGGAGGGTGGTGAATAAGGATGACAACACGCCGGCTCACGTAGCGCTTCTATTCGGCAATGTTTCGCTAGCCGTGTATTTGGTTGAGAAGGATGATTATCTTGCTGGTGTAGTGAATCGTTCTAAGGAGACTCTCCTTCATCTTGCTATCCAATACCATGTTTTTGGTAATTTAATTTCTTCTTTTAACTTTCATTTATCTTGTTACATTTGATTTCAGTCCATCTCATATTCATTGTTTTCGTTTGACTGATACGAGAGGGTGGTACCGAGACTTAGTATCCTAGACGATAAATCAATCACATCTAATCATTAGATCGTTTTCTATTTTTCTATTCTTTTATTACTAATTTTACATCGGTTAAATTAGGGGTGAGTATAACCGGAATTCGATTTTAATTTTAAAATCTCAATTTTTAGTATTCATATATCCGGAAACCGTAGATATGGTATCCGGTATAACTCGGGTAAATTTTGTTTTCTTTGTAGTTTGTTTTAGTAACTTGAAATAGAATTAAAAAGTAGAGAAGTAAATAACTTAAAAGGTATACAAAAGATTGCGGTTTTATTTTTTTATAAGAGTGTTACCGAAACTCGATAACACCCGGTGTCGTCCTTACACTTTCCATAAATCTAATACGGTGAACCAAATAACTTTGTCCTTAGTCTAATCATGAGATTCAACCCTTTAAGGTTAAGCTGGAATAATTAACCCCCTTAAATTTTGTAAAAAGTGAAATTAAATCTTATACCAAAATCTCATGATAAATACATTTTCTCATATCATAAAAAACATAATTGGGTGTTTTATTTTTAAAAATAGATCGGATTTTCTAGATGTAAAAAAAAAAAGTAATTTTAAAATTTGAAAAAATGAAAATTTTGATTTTATTTTATATTTTTTGAGAAAATCGTTATTTTTATAAAAGTATATTTTTGTTACTTAAGAAAACTTTAGGTACTCAAAATTAGGGACCTACGATGTATAATTTTCGAGTTTTTCAGCTCTTAAAACAAAAATTAAATTTTTTTTTTTTGATTTTAATTAAACAATTTCAAATCTTCTCTAATTGATGTTAATTTATTTTAAACTATGATTTTGTTATTTTTTTATTTTGATTTTTGTATTTTGTTCAAAGTATCACTTTTTATAAATGATATATTGAATTTCTCATGAAATTTTGGCTAAGGAATTTAATTAACTCGTGAAATTCACGGGATGTTTTGTTTTTGGTATGATGTTTTTAGTGTTTCTAGTAATTGATATTTTATAAAATATCAAACCATATAGTAAGATCACCATATGAAGATTTCACTATATATGTGTACTAAAATTACGGACATTGACATGTTAACATAAAGATCAAAGTCGATAAATTAAATAAGTGAAGTAGGTGAATAGTGCTATTTTTTCAAAGGTAAAATGATGAAAAAAAACCCAAAAAATACCACAATAAAATATACATTTGAAAAAAAAAACTAAAAACTATCATTTATATTGATGTCGTCAATCTTGTAGTTAGTCTGTAATATATTACTTCTCCATATAGTCTTCTTTCTCCAATAATGAATCGTCTCTATAAAAAAAAGTAACTCAATAATTAGTGGTAATTAACCAACAAAATAGTGAAATTTGTTTTATATTATTGTTATTAACTTAAGCTTCCTCTTAACAAAGTGGCAAAAAGAGGGAATGAGAATTAAGCCACGGAGATGTAAGTATATTAACCTTTGAATGACTCAAAGCACCATAAATCTTGATAGCCTATAATGATGAGAATAAAACAAATACATATGATGTGATGAACACTTCATAACTCAATAAAACTTATACATAAAAAATAAATAAATTAGTTAATAAATTAAAAAGCTTAGTACACTTAGCTTGATGTGAATAGAATGATATGGAGGATTAGTGATAAATTTAGTTCTCTTGACGATAATAAACGGCATTTAGTAAGTGCTTGTTTGGTTCATCCGGGCATTGAATTCCCGTGTTAATTTGCAACTCACGAGATTTTAACTCCCTTATACAATTCACATGAAATAGCAAAAATATGTTTGGTTGCCTTAAAAGGAGTTTGTTTTTCCCATGAATTATACTCCAATGTCTTGTTTGGTTACACTATTTCAATTCACATGATTTTGATTTATCAATACAAATATACCCTTATCTAATATAAATAACATCTAACTCTTTTTTTTTTCTAGGCGCAAATGATTAAATTTGAAGGAAAATAGATGGGAGAGTTTTTAATTACTAGAGGGGGTAATAATATTTATAGAATTAGGCAAAATAAGGGGCCTAATTACCACTTTCCATTCATATGTGAATTGAAATTTCTATACGGTGTATGAATTTTTGTTCAAAGTATTTTAACCGAACGATTATTAAATATGAATCTTAAATACCAGAAACGCAAGGACCTGGAACAGATATCTGGCCTATTATCGAACAGCTGCTGCAAATAGATAGTTCAGTTACATGCTGGGAAGATGAAGATGGCACAACTCCACTTCATGGAGCCATGATGGTCTCAAGTTAAACCTCGCAAGTGCACGATTTTATCGTTGTACACTTAAAAGGGTCGATCCCACAAGGAGTAGGTGGAGTACTAATCGTTCTAATTCACCGGTTTAGCTAAGTCGATAAATAACAAAGAGGGTAGTAACAATCTAGCGCTAAACTATCAATTTTAAAGACAAACAACAAGATAAGGTAAAAACAAGCTAAGGATAAAGGAAAGATCAAATAAAGAGAAGGACTAGAACTCGGTCCGACCATAAACATGAGTAATCCCACATACTAATCGTCTCGGCTAATCAAAAGAGGTAGAAAGGTAAGGGGGAGATGGCTCTAATTCGCCTAGAACCTCCCTTCCGGTCTCGCACTAGGACGCTAGCTACTCCGACTAACCCCCCTCCCGGGTTCGAAAGTCGGTATCCCTAACTCAAAACCCGACAACCCCAAGAACATGCATTTTCCCAAGGAGGTCGAGTGAATGGTCAAGGTCATTAAGCCCTCATCATATTCCGGGTCATCCCATTCCCCCTTCCGGAGGTCGATTTCAAACGCTAGCCTAGAGGCACCCTCCCTCGGTTCTCCCTTCCGGTCTCAACCTTAGTTGGTGACAAGGGTCGGTCCCCAAATATTCGACTAACAACCTAACCAACTTCCGTTGGTGGACAAGGGTCAAAAGCCGACACTACCCGGAAACCAAACCATAAGCATGCAAATTCCTCTAAACTACCCTCACCAATTTCCCCCACAAATTAGCCTTAATGATAATTAGTTAGTGAAATTACCCATATCGGGTCAAACCGAGTCCTAGAAGGAGACTACTCACTAATCATGGTCCTAATTGCAAAATAAACAATAAAGATGGAAACTTTGGTCACAAACATGGTGAGGAGATGAATCTTACTACTAAACATGCAACAAATCAACAATAATTAAGAGAAAAAGAGATTAATTCTAATAACAAGGTTAATTAATCTAAAAGGCACAATCTTTAACCAAATCAACTCAAAGATTAAGTCTTTGAGGACAACTATCCAAGGATGAACAAATGAAAGAGAATCAAAGCAAAGAGGAACAATGAAAAGATGAACAATGATGAAATAAACAACAACAAACAAACAACAACAACAATTTTAACATAAACAATCAAAATAAACTTGAAGGAAGAACAAAATGTAAACAAATGAAAATAGGGAGAGAATTAATACCAACAAAATAGTGAAAGAGGAATTTGGATAGAAATAATAAAGAAGGAAATCCTTCAATCTTCTTACAAACCCAAATTCAATCACTAATTGATTGAAGAACTTCTCTAATTAAGGAAAGATTAACAAAGAGATTAACAAAGTTTTAAGCTTGAAAGGGTAAATATTCTGGATCTAGGGTTGTGTGTCAAAAAGGGTTTAAGAGGGGGTATTTATAGGCTTTTACAAGATTAGGAAGAAAAGAGGAAGAAAAGAAGGAAAAGCCAAATTCGGCGGCTGCGTTTTTTTGGTGGACCGGCTGGGGTGGTCCTACCGGCAAAACCGTGCAAAGAATTAAAACATCTGGCATTCGTGTTTTTTGCCGGTGGGTCTGCCGGCCTGCCGGCAAAACACCTTCTTCAGGACTTCTTCTTCTTTGTTGATGTGTGAAATGGTTGACCATTGTCGGTGCTCTACCAATGAGGTCAAGCTTGTATTTCACCAATTTCTTCAATTAATTCCACTTGCTGTGCTTTACCGGTGGGCGGTTCCGGCCCTCTTCAAGCAAAGCACCTTTTTCAACTTTTCTTCAAAACCTTGAATGATTCTCGGGGTGTGTTTTGCGGTGGCTAGACCGGCCGTGGCCTCGGCAAGAAACACACTCTTCACCATTTCTTCACCTCTTCTTCATGTAAAGGCAATGGGGTGCCTTTCTTGCCCCAATTTCTCCATACTTGGATCGTTTCCTACAAAAGGATACACAAGGTAACAAGTACGAGCATTGGGCACAAAATGCAAGGAAAAACACCCGAAACCGACTCGATACGAGTCGGTATGCATAAAAGAAAGAGGGAATTAGAAGTAAATTAATCGTATATCAAACCTCCCCACACTTAAACCTTACTCGTCCCCGAGTAAGTCCCTAAACCAAATGTACAAAGCATTATTATGATAGATATGGAGAGTGGATGCACAATATAAGCATCACTCAACTAAACTACTACTTAAGCCGATCGAGTATTAGCGCACTCAACGCCCCTTCAACTCACAATTTGACACCCATGAGGGGAGAGTGCCCTATTGCAAGGCAAGTTGGGTCTTGCTACAAAACTTTTGACACATTCATCATGAAAGCACGTAATCAACAAATAGAATGCATCTAACAAAATGATCCACTTTCCTCATCTAAGTGGTCGGATTTTTCAAACAAACAAAACATGGTCTCGGTCGGGAGTACCGTCTCAGAAGTGCCAATTGAGGTGCCAACCCCCTAATTGTGACAAAAGCAACCCTTGTGTGACCAATGCTCAAGAAACAGATTCAAGAGTGGGGTAAGGGGAAAAAGGGCAAGGCCGCCGAGAATTACAAAACCGACACAAGATTCAACCAAATGACCCATGACTAACGAGACCAAGGCAACGACATCCTCACGGTTTTCACTCGTCACTCAATGAAAGAACAAGGTGATTTTTGTGACAAAAGGTAACCAAAATCACTCAACTAACTCGACTAGCGAAAACGTGCCCGCAATCTAATGTGTAACACCGTCCTATGTCCAATGAAATGCAAACAATGGGAAAATGCACAAAACATGAAGCAAGGGTTACAACGGGGCTAAGGAGAAGGTCGAAACGGGATTGGTGCAAGCACCGTTTGGACATGTGGGGCTCAAATCAAGAATCGTCGACACATCACATCCCATCTCTTATTGCAACACATGAGACACGTCTATGCCCTAACATAGCAATGATGACCAAAACTATGCAAAAATTGCATAAACCCAACTCAAGTAGGAAAAATTTGATAAAACTCCTTTTATTTCAACAAATGGTAACGTCTACACCGTAACAACGACTCGGTTTCCCAAGCCATGCAAAAAATGTGTAAACCCGACTCATCTTTGGAAAAACATCAATTTGCCCTTTTATTTAACAACGGCTTTTTCTACCCCTTTAAATGATGAGTAGGGGTGTTGCTTGCCTTTTTCTTTTTCTTGACAACAAACAAATATATACAACACACAACTCATTTTTTTGGTTTTTCATGACTTTTTTACTTTTCTATTTTGTTTTTTATTTCTTTATCAAAACCTCTTATTTATATGTGATGCCAAATTCATACCAGGTTCCGACCCAAATGGATATGTGTACTATCCATCACTATGCCTCAAATCACCTTCTACAACACAACTACAAAACCGACCAATTCTTGATTAAGGAAGGGTGGTTATGGGAATGTAGCTATTTAGGTGGGTTTGCCAAATGAAAAGGGCTAAGCTCAAGGGGGTGAATCGAAAAGGGAAACAATGTAGGGAATAAAACAAGGCTATTTGGCTATGTGAGGTTCATATAAACTGATTTTTGCTTCATATCATATGCACAAAAATGTAATGCAATTTCATGATCTAAGGACAATGCGACACACTTATGCGTAATGATGTGACACGCCTCGCGAGGAGACCTACTCTCGAACCTAGATGAGGGCGGGGTATGAATGTACCCACCCTAGGAGGCTCTACCCTTACCTTTGAGTAGCTAAATCGAGCCAAAGGTCTAGTCTACGGCCCTAGGTCTCACAAGATCGGTCTAGACTCATTGGTCAAGCCCTCCTTCCTCGGCTAACTAAGAGGCCACGGGTGCGAGTCACGAGGAGGGGAAAGGCACAATTGGGCACATTATTTCATCATGGGGGTACTTGGTTCCCTTCCTTTGACCATGTTCTTCCTTAAAAATTTATTTACAAACTTAATGCAAAAAGAAAGAAATGCGACAAGTATTCACAAGTGAACAAATGCATGCGGAAATTTAAACAAACACGAAATGAAACGTGCAACAGATTGGCTAAACCTAGCAGCACATCAACACCAAAATTCCAAACGGTCTCCCAAGGAGACACCCAAAGCAACAAAATTCCCATTCTCCTTCAAAATATCCAAGATACCAAAAAGAAAGAATAGTAAAAGGAGTAAGAGATAGGAAGGATTATACCAAGCGGTCTTCTAGCTCCTTTTTGCCTCAAGTGGTCAATGTGCCATGCCAAAGGTTAGACAAAACATATATATACAATGCAAATTTTTTTGAATTTTTCAGAAATTTTTCAATTTTTAGGCATTTTCTCTAATTTATAAACATTTACAATTATAAACAAATATTCACAAGAGTGGATATTTCCCTCCCCACACTTGAAATGTACATTGTCCTCAATGGACAAAAGCATAGGGAGTGAATAAGAAAAAGGAAGGAACATGTTTTTGTATTTTTCAATTTTTGAAAAGAAAATAACATATTTTTGGTAATTTTGTTTTTTGAAAATGGAAAGGACATGTTTTTGGTGTTTTTGATATAAGATCTCCCTCCCCACACTTATTTATTTACATTATTTCCAAATTGAAATAAATGTGTGGAGGGAATTCAAATTAAAAGACATGTTTTTGTTTTTTTTTTTTTTTTTTTTTTTTTTTTTTTTTTTAGTCCCTCTCCACACTTATTTATAGACATGGGAGGGCAATTTAGTGAAATAAAATAACATGTTTTTGGTGGTTTTTGATTTTTTTTCAATTTTTAGTTGGTTTTTATTTTGAAAATGCAATGCATGCTCTATTCTATATGCAAAATTTAAATGACAATGCAAGTTATGCTAAGTGAATGCAATTACTACATGTGACAATATATTACAAAATTGAAATCTAATGCAATCCTAAATGATGCAACTAAATGAATTATCAACTAAATGCATGCGAAAAATTTAAACATGAATGAGAAATTTGGATAAAAGGGAGAAATCGTACTTGTCATTTGGATTGATTGTGAGGAGCATACCAAAGGCTTTGGATTGAAAAGGGAGGATAAAAAGCCATCAACTCGGGGACTAAGACCCCATCTCATCATCATCATCTTCATCATTGTTATCTCCGGTAGTAAAGTCGGAGCCTTGAATCAAATTATCGGGGTTGAAGGTGAAGTTACCTCCACTACCGCCGACACCCGGGAAACCACCCGTGAAATCGCCACTCATATTCATCACGCCGCTATCTCCTCCCGTGAAACCACCACCGGACCCCGACGCACCCGCATCACTAGCAAAATAGGGCCGAATTCCCCCTAACCATTGGGCATCATGCCCCTCCGGTCTAGACTCGGGCATAGGCGGGAAAACGGGGCGTGCGAAGTAGTCCGGTTGGAGGTTAAAACCTCCGCGGACCACACTCCCATCCTCTCTCGGGTAGTTCCCATCGGGCCAAGTGAAATAAGAGGGGTGAGGATCCTCATAGCCCACGTAACTCCGCCGACAAAAATCATCGTAGATGGGATAAGTACCGGTAGCTTGATCATAGTATATCCGGTCCAACTTTCTCCCCAAAATGTCCCTCTCACTAGCGGCTTTCGCTGTGGCAATGTCCATCCTCTCCATCCACTCGGTGAGAGATGGTGGTAAGGGAGGATAAGTAGGTTGGCCCGAGGAGGAGGAGTCCCCTTGTTGAAATTGCCAAGGTGGAGGTTGATGAGTTTGCGGCATTTGGTATTGAAAGGAGGATGGGGTGTTCACTCGACGGTCTCGTGAATAAACACGAGTAGGATTAGGGGGAGGTTGGTCGGTGGGTGCCTCCGCTTCAATTGGGAGGAGGTAATCATCTTTATCTTTCTCAATTTTAACGGCGGTTACATTTGGAAGCCGGATGGAGTTCTTGTGATTGATTTGCCAATATTCAAGGCCGTCGGTGAGGTTCTCTTTGAGCCATTCAAGCTTTGTAGTCAAGTAGTGCTTTGACAAGTAAGTGTCCCCGGGTATCCAATTCATCGTGGAAAGGTCAACCGGACGGTCCATGTTACGGGCAATTCGGGTGATCATGCCACCCACATGTATCGGGACTTTGTGCCCCGGAGAACTTGCAATCTTGGATAGGTTAAGGGCTAGGTAGTGAGCCACATTAATTCGGAAGGGGGTGGGTTTTGTGAACAAGTAGGAGCCCAATATTTCAAGCTCGTGGGTCCTAAACACCCATGGCTCATCCACCGCAAGAACGGTGCACCCCATACATCTATGCCACACCCGAATGACGGGATTGTGGCAACTTATCGCGGGCCTTTTCACCCCATGTTGATCATCAAGGCCCGAAATCGCCTTCCATACACGGGAATAGTGAAAATCAGCGGGCGGGGTATGCGACGGCGCATTTTCCAGCCCAAAAATTTGAGCCAACCGACCCAAAGTAATGTTATGTTCCCGGTTCATGAGTCTAAAGCTAAGGGCAGCCACCATCCCAGATTGCCGGTGCTTGGTAATCTTAAGACTACTCAAAAATTCCCATGTGATCCGAGGGTAAGTATACTCATGCATGGTAAATATCCCCCTCATACCACACCCCGTAAATAAAGCTTCCGTCTCCCTAGCAATCCCAAGGGTAGACAAAGACGGATGATGAAGAAACTTAGTAGGGGTGAGGGGACGATTTTTGAAGAGAATAAACTTACCCTTCTGAGTTGGTTTGGTAAACTCGACTGTAGGAAAGTCCGGATCGGGGTATGTATCGGTCGCCGCTTGAGCAATCAATGCCGCTTGGTCCCTTGCTATATCGGCTCTTGTTCTTCTTCCGGCCATCTTGATGATTGGAGGAGATTGGTGAAGGTAGGAGGAAGTTTGATTGAGTTTTAATGGAGTTAGGGTTGAAAAGGGGGAAAAATAAGGAGGAAAGATGAAGGAGAAATGAAGAAATGAATTGGGAAAAAGGGATTCTCGGGCTTTGATTTGTGTTCTGCGGGTGCGTTTTGCCGGTTGGTGAACCGGCAGCCGGTCTGCCGGTAAAACGCACTCTTCCTTTTTCCAATTTTTCGAATTTTCTCCCCAAAATTTTTGACCTCGCTGCCGGTGGACCAACCGGCTGCCGGTCCACCGGCAAAACACTCTTCTCAATTGATTTTCCCAAATACCAGGTGTGTTATGCCGGTGAGCCGGCTGCCGGCCTACCGGTATAACACTCTCCTCACTCAAAAATCCAACTTCCCTGGCTTCAATACATGAGTGTCTTGCCGGTGAGCCGGCTGCCGGCCTACCGGCAAAACACTCCTCTTCACCAATTTTCAAAGTTTTCTAAGTCATCAGGTGTGTTATGCCGGTGAGCCGGCTGCCGGCCTACCGGCAAAACACACTCTCAATCATCAATTCTTCTTCTTTTTCATCTTGACAGGTGTGCTATGCGGTGAGCGTCGCCTACCGCAAAAACACACCCTTACTTCAATTTTTCAAAAATTTTGTTTTTGGCCTCGTTGCCAGGTGGACCAACCATTTGCCGGTCCCCGGCAAAAACACAACACTCAGCTATTTTTCATTGTGTTCTTCAAATTTGCTCAATTTTTCTTCAACTCAACTTTGAGCTTTTTCATTGACCCCGGGATTCATGTTTTCCACAACTACTCCGACGCATAATGTCGGGATTTCGGGTCAACGAAAATAGTGCTTGTGTTCTTCAAAAGTGACCTCCGTCACCAATCCAAATAGACAAAATACGACTCCAAATCTCTCACTACTAGTCTAGGATGCAAGTTATATACAAAGATGCATGGGTTGCCTCCCATATAGCGCCCTTGTTTAATGTCGTAGGCTCGACGGAGTCAACAAGCCAACAATTCTCATGATGAGGAAGGAAAAATCTCAATTCACTAGAAAGGTTTCAAAGGTCTTCATTTCCTTTTGGACGGGATTGCCAACATGATAATACTTTAGTCTTTGACCATTCACTTTAAAAGTCCGGTCTCCTTGGCTTATTTCCACCGCCCCATGAGGGAAAGATCGGACCACGGTGAAGGGTCCGGTCCACTTTGACCTCAATTTTCCGGAAAAGAATTTCAAACGGGTATCGTATAGGAGAACCAATTCACCCTCCTTGAACTCCCTTCTCATTATGCGCTTGTCATGAAATCTTTTCGTCCTTTCCTTGTACAACTTAGCATTCTCATAGGCTTCTAGCCTAAATTCTTCCAATTCATTCAAGTCAAGAAGTCTCTTCTCACCGGCCGTTTTGAAGTCATAGTTGAGATGCTTGATGGCCCAATACGCCTTGTGTTCAAGTTCAACCGGCAAATGACAAGCCTTGCCATACACCAATCGGAATGGTGAGGTACCGATCGGTGTTTTGAAGGCCGTCCGGTAAGCCCACAAAGCATCATCAATTTTCAAGGACCAATCTTTTCTTGATTTGTTCACGATTCTTTCGAGTATAGTCTTCAACTCTCGGTTGGAAATCTCGGCTTGCCCATTAGCTTGAGGATGGTAGGCAAGACTCTTCCTTTGTTGCACTCCATACTTTTTCAACAAAGCTTCCAATGCTCTCTCTCCGAAATGAGTACCACGATCGCTAATGAGGACTCTCGGGACCCCAAACCTTGGGAAGATGACCTTTTGAAGTAGCTTGATCACTTCCTTAGCATCACAAGTCTTGGTTGGGATTGCCTCAACCCATTTGCTTACATAGTCGACCGCCACAAGTATGTACTCATTTCCGAACGATGATGGGAAGGGACCTTGATAATCTATCCCCCACACATCAAAGAGCTCAACCTCAAGCATGAAATTCATGGGCATTTCATGTTTCCTTGTGATGTTCCCGCTCCTTTGGCATTTGTCACATCCTTTAACATAAAAGGCAACGTCACGGAATAGAGAGGGCCAAAAGAAACCGCATTGAAGTACTTTAGCGGCCGTTTTCTTTGAACTTGCATGGCCACCACAAGGTAAGTCATGGCAATGGCTCATTATAGAGGTATCTTCCTCTCTTGGAACACACCTTCTTATCATCCCATCGGCACAAGACTTATACAAACATGGGTCATCCCAATAATAGTGCTTCACATCATGAAAGAACTTCTTCTTTTTGTGATAGTCATAATCATGTGGTATTATCCCGGAGACCAAATAATTGACAATATCCGCATAACACGGTGCTTCACCCAAACTTAGGGACAACAAGTGGTCATCGGGCAAATAATCATTGATAGGGAGCCCATTGTCGACATTGAGGTTGATTAGCCGGGATAAATGATCGGCCACCACATTTTCAACTCCTTTCTTATCCCTAATCTCCATGTCAAACTCTTGGAGAAGTAATATCCACCTAATCAATCGAGGCTTGGACTCCTTCTTGATGAGCAAGTGTCTCAAAGCAACATGATCGGTGAACACTATAACCTTAGCTCCCACTAAATAGGTTCGGAACTTCTCCATAGCAAATACCACGGCCAAGAGCTCCTTCTCCGTTGTTGAGTAATTTGTTTGAGCATCATCTAGAGTCTTGCTTGCATAATGAATTGCATGCACCTTCCCATCCTTCCTTTGGCCTAAAACCGCGCCCAAGGCATGATCGCTCGCATCACACATTAACTCAAACGGCAAGCTCCAATCCGGAGGTTGTATAATAGGAGCACTTGTCAAGGCTTCTTTCAACCTATTAAAAGCATCAAGACACCGGTTAGAGAACACGAAAGGGGTATCTTTGGCTAACAACTCGGTCAAAGGTCTCGCAATCTTAGAGAAGTCCTTGATGAAGCGGCGATAAAAGCCCGCATGTCCAAGGAAACTTCTCACCCCCTTAACATTGGTGGGAGGCGGGAGACTAGCAATGACCTCTATCTTAGCCTTATCAACTTCAATTCCTCGGTTGGACACTATGTGTCCCAACACAACACCTTCTTGTACCATGAAATGACACTTTTCCCAATTGAGTACAAGGTTAGACTCTTGACATTTACTCAAAACTTTCTCCAAATTCATCAAACAATTTTCAAAACTTTTCCCAACAACCGAGAAATCATCCATGAAAACTTCCATTTCTTGTTCAATGAAATCGGAGAAAATTGACATCATAGCTCTTTGAAAAGTAGAAGGAGCATTACATAGTCCGAATGGCATCCTCCTATATGCATAGGTGCCAAAGGGACAAGTAAAGGCGGTCTTTCCTTGGTCGCTTGGATGGATGGGGATTTGGAAAAATCCCGAATAGCCATCCAAGAAGCAAAAGTAGTTGTGTTGAGCTAATCTTTCTAGCATTTGATCCATGAACGGTAAAGGAAAGTGATCCTTCCGGGTGGATTTGTTCAACTTCCTATAGTCCACGCACATTCTCCACCCGGTTACCGTCCTTGTAGGAATCAATTCATTCTTGTCATTTCGCACTACCGTCATGCCTCCTTTTTTGGGAACTACATGAACCGGGCTTACCCACCTACTATCCGAAATAGGATAGATAATGCCCGCGTCAAGTAGCTTAAGGACTTCTTTCCTTACAACCTCTTTCATGATGGGATTAAGCCTTCTTTGTGCCTCTATTGAGGATGCGTCCTCATTTTCAAGAAGAATTTTATGAGTACACAAAGAGGGACTAATCCCCTTGAGGTCACCAATAGTGTACCCAAGGACACCCTTGAACCTTTTGAGCAAAGAAATGAGTTTTGAGGTTTGGGTGTCATCAAGTGCACTATTGATGATGACGGGAAAAGTGGAATTATCTCCTAGAAATTCATACTTCAAAGAAGAGGGAAGAGGTTTAAGTTCAACCGTAGGAGGAGGCGTGGAACTCTCCTCCTTCTTACCGACTTCCAACACTTCAAATTTGGGAGCTTGTTCATGAATAGGAGCCGAATCCAACATCCACACATATGCAAGAGTCTCAACATCTTTGTCATCGACCTCATACCCACTAACAAGACAAGTCTCCAAAGGGTCCATAGAGGAAGCTTTTGGGTCATGCTCCTCCATGGGATTCTCAAGAATGTCAACAATGCAACAAGTGTCACCTAGAGAAGGAGCTTCCATGGACTTGTGGAGTTCAAATTCCACCCTATCCTCACCCACTTGCAAAGATAGCTTCCCACTCTTTACGTCGATCATAGCTCCCCCGGTGGCAAGACAAGGTCGCCCCAAAATAATTGGCACATTGTAATCCTCGGGCATATCCATAACAAAGAAATCACAAGGTATGACAAGCTTCCCAACTACCAAGGGTACATCTTCAATCACACCGATGGGAAATTTGACCGACCGATCGGCAAGTTGAAGTGAAACTCTAGTAGGTTTCAAATCTCCCAAATCAAGCCTCTTGAATATTGAAAGTGGCATGAGGCTCACACTAGCCCCCAAATCACACAAAGCTCTTTTAATAGCCAGCCCTTGGATAGAACAAGGGATAGAGAAACTCCCCGGATCTTCTAGCTTGTTAGGAAGCTTGTTTGTGTGAGTGAGTATAGCACTACATTCCTTAGAGAGGTTGATGGTTTGCACCTCTCCATTCTTCTTCTTCAAAGTGACAAGTTCCTTAAGAAACTTGCCATAAGATGGAATTTCGGTAATCATGTCAAGGAAAGGTATCGTGACATTCATTCCCTTCAAGATCTCCACGAACTTCTCATATTTCTTTTCAATCATAGGCCTTGCAAGCCTTTGTGGAAAGGGTACCGGTGCTACATACTCCCTTGGTGGTGGAGTACATTCTTTGGCCTTAGTTGCAATAGGCTCATCTTGCTTTGGAGGGTCAACCATCTCCACCTCCTTAGACTTCTCCACCATAATCTCATCTTCTTGCACAATTTCAACCGGGTGCTCTTTCAATACTTCACTTGACACCCTCTTCCTCTTCCACTTAGGAGATTTCTCAACCTCCTCCAATTGCTTACCACTCCTCAAAAACACCGCATTCATCTCCCTTGGGTTAACCGTATTACCCGGAAACTTCCCCGGATTTTGAGCCAATTGACTCAATTGTTGAGAAATTTGGGCCACATGAGTTTCCGTAGCCTTTTGTGATGCCCGTATTTCATCATTCACCCGGTTTTGTGAGGCAATGTGGTTATCAAGCTTTGAGTCGGATTTTTGATTTGCAATAACCAATTGTTCAAAAGCTTGTTCCCAAGATGGTTTTTGAGGGGTTTGGAAGTTTTGGTTTTGTGGTTGGAAATTTTGGGTTTGTTGTTGATTGAAATTTTGCCCCTTGAAACCCCCAAATGGTTGTTGATTTTGGGTGATGAATTGTTTCCCTTGGAAACCGGGTGGAATTTGTCTTTGGAATTGAGAGTTTTGATTGAACCTTGGTTGTTGTTGTGGTTGGGAAGTGGTTGGGTTTTGAATGTTTTGTGAAGCATAGGACAAGAAAGGGTGAGTTCTTTTTCCATTGACAAATTGGTTGTTGTTATTATTGTTGAACCCTTGTCTTGCACTTGTAGACTCCCAAATCCCATTTACTTGCTCATAGCATTCCTCACCTAGGGGTGCAATCAAGGGACACCCAATGGGAGTATGCCCTTGTTCACCACACAACTCACAAGACAAGACTTGCCTCATATCGGAGCCTTTAGGTTTTGAATTTAGCAAAGCAACTTGTTGGGTGAGTTCATCTAGCATACCCTTAACCTCCACATTCAAAACCGAATTAGAATCCTTGCTCTTGCCCTTCCTCATTTGCCTATCACTTCCCCATTCCATAGTTCTTGAGGCCATCTCCTCAATTAGTTCCTTTGCCGCTTTATGCCCCAAGATGTCTAAGGCACCTTTCCCCGATCCCGCATCCAATGAAAGCCTAAGGTCTTGAGTCAACCCTTTGTAGAAATTGTTCACTAGCTCGGCTTCGGAGATGCCATGGTGTGGGCATAACCGTTGGAGCTTCTTGTACCGTTCTCATGCCTCATATAAGGTCTCATCCTCTTCTTGAGTAAAGCTTTGTAATTCACTCTTGACCTTGGCCGTTCTTGAGGGTGGGAAATATTTGTTCAAAAATGCCGAAGCCAACTCATCCCATGTCTTGAAGGAATCCGGGTCACAATTCTTCAACCAATCCTTGGCCGAACCCCTAAGAGAACGGGGAAACAACCTAAGGCGAACCGCATCATCGGAAACCCCATTTGATTTGTACATATCACAATTTTCAAGGAAATCATTTAGATGATCATTTGGGTTCTCCAAGGGACCTCCTCCAAATTGGTTGTCTTGAACAAGGTTGAGCAAGGCATTTTTAATCTCAAAGTTATTAGCTTGAATTCGTGGCCTTTGGATGCTTGGATTGACTATGTGCTTAGGAGCCATAGTGTCTCTTATCGGAACCGGTTCAACCATGGTATTAGGCTCTTCTTCTAAAACCCCAAAAGGATTTTCAAACACTTCGGTAGCTTCTTGGTGATTAACTTCTTCAATCGGTGGAATATCAAGTAAACCCCTTCTTCTTAGAGAATTAAGTCTTCTTGCCGTGGCTTCAATTTCGCGGTCAAGTTGATATATCGGTTGACCTCGTCTTCGTCGCCTACTCATGCAAAAGACCTAAGCACTTGAAAGAAAGGATTAGTAACAAAGGACTTAGTCTAAACTAGAACAAAAACGATTAATATCAAGCCGTACTCCCCGGCAACGGCGCCAAAAACTTGATGGTCTCAAGTTAAACCTCGCAAGTGCACGATTTTATCGTTGTACACTTAAAAGGGTCGATCCCACAAGGAGTAGGTGAAGTACTAATCGTTCTAATTCACCGGTTTAGCTAAGTCGATAAATAACAAAGAGAGTAGTAACAATCTAGCGCTAAACTATCAATTTTAAAGACAAACAACAAGATAAGGTAAAAACAAGCTAAGGATAAAGGAAAGATCAAATAAAGAGAAGGACTAGAACTCGGTCCGACCATAAACATGAGTAATCCCACATACTAATCGTCTCGGCTAATCAAAAGAGGTAGAAAAGTAAGGGGGAGATGGCTCTAATTCGCCTAGAACCTCCCTTCCGGTCTCGCACTAGGACACTAGCTACTCCGACTAACCCCCCTCCCGGGTTCGAAAGTCGGTATCCCTAACTCAAAACCCGACAACCCCAAGAACATGCATTTTCCCAAGGAGGTCGAGTGAATGGTCAAGGTCATTAAGCCCTCATCATATTCCGGGTCATCCCACTCCCTCTTCCGGAGGTCGATTTCAAACGCTAGCCTAGAGGCACCCTCGCTCCCTCGGTTCTCCCTTCCGGTCTCAACCTTAGTTGGTGACAAGGGTCGGTCCCCAAATATTCGACTAACAACCTAACCAACTTCCGTTGGTGGACAAGGGTCAAAAGCCGACACTACCCGGAAACCAAACCATAAGCATGCAAATTCCTCTAAACTACCCTCACCAATTTCCCCCACAAATTAGCCTTAATGATAATTAGTTAGTGAAATTACCCATATCGGGTCAAACCGAGTCCTAGAAGGAGACTACTCACTAATCATGGTCCTAATTGCAAAATAAACAATAAAGATGGAAACTTTGGTCACAAACATGGTGAGGAGATGAATCTTACTACTAAACATGCAACAAATCAACAATAATTAAGAGAAAAAGAGATTAATTCTAATAACAAGGTTAATTAATCTAAAAGGCACAATCTTTAACCAAATCAACTCAAAGATTAAGTCTTTGAGGACAACTATCCAAGGATGAACAAATGAAAGAGAATCAAAGCAAAGAGGAACAATGAAAAGATGAACAATGATGAAATAAACAACAACAAACAAACAACAACAACAATTTTAACATAAACAATCAAAATAAACTTGAAGGAAGAACAAAATGTAAACAAATGAAAATAGGGAGAGAATTAATACCAACAAAATAGTGAAAGAGGAATTTGGATAGAAATAATAAAGAAGGAAATCCTTCAATCTTCTTACAAACCCAAATTCAATCACTAATTGATTGAAGAACTTCTCTAATTAAGGAAAGATTAACAAAGAGATTAACAAAGTTTTAAGCTTGAAAGGGTAAATATTCTGGATCTAGGGTTGTGTGTCAAAAAGGGTTTAAGAGGGGGTATTTATAAGCTTTTACAAGATTAGGAAGAAAAGAGGAAGAAAAGAAGGAAAAGCCAAATTCCGCTGCTGCTGCGTTTTTTTTGGTGGACAGGCTCTGCCGGTGGTCCTACCGGCAAAACTGCAAAGAATTAAAACATCCGGCATTCGTGTTTTGCGGTGGGTGGGCATTTCAAACCCGCCGCAAAACACCTTCTTCAGACTTCTTCTTCTTTGTTGATGTGTGAAATGCCGGTTTGGCCATTTCGGTGCTCCTACCGGCGGCGAGAGTCAAGCTTGTATTTCACCAATTTCTTCAATTAATTCCACTTGCCGTGCTTTTTGGTGGGCGTTTGCCGGCCCGCAAAAGCACCTTTTTCAGCTTTTCTTCAAAACCTTGAATGATTCTCTGGGCTGTGTTTTGCCGGTGGCTAGACCGGCTGCCGGTCTGCCGGCAAAACACACTCTTCACCATTTCTTCACCTCTTCTTCATGTAAAGGCAATGGGGTGCCTTTCTTGCCCCAATTTCTCCATACTTGGATCGTTTCCTACAAAAGGATACACAAGGTAACAAGTACGGGCATTGGGCACAAAATGCAAGGAAAAACACCCGAAACCGACTCGATACGAGTCGGTATGCATAAAAGAAAGAGGGAATTAGAAGTAAATTAATCGTATATCAAGCCACATCACTCAAACCCGCTTATTGTGTTCCGGTTATTAAAGCCATGCTGGCTAGCTGCCCCAAGGCTGCAGAGGTATATGATGAGGGGTCTGGCCAGACAATCTTGCACCGCCTCACAAACCATCACGTGGCAAGCTACAAGGAAAGCCTAGAGTTGCTAAGAATTCCACAAGTATATGCTCTTAGAAATAGTAAGAACGGTCAAGGTGATACACCATTACACCTTGCTGCTAGGAATCGCGACAGTAACATGGTTCAAGCCCTTTTAGGATCTTCCGCGAAACTTGGTATAAAGAATAAGAGTGGTGTTTCAGCATGGACTTTGGTACGACAATTTGAAGAGGTAATTAAGTTCAACTCGAGATCATTTCAGTCCAGTTCTATTAATTTCATTGCAGTTCAGTTCAGTTCAGTTCAGTTCAGTTTATGTTGTACAATTCAAAATTTTAATTACGTATCATTGATGAAAGTAGATGCTATTTGAAGACCCCCCGACAGAAGACAAGAGAAAATTGACGAAAGCAGAACTTCAAGCTGCAAAAAAAGGAGATGTTGCATTCCTTAATGAAAAACTAGTCTCCTTAGGCATGAATTTCTTGATCGCGCGAACACCCAAGGGAGGCAACATCCTTCATATATTAATGCAATGCCAATTCAATAAAGACGGAATCAACGAAGTGGAAGATTTCATTAGACAAGCAATACAAAAACTACCCTTACTCGTCAGTGAAAAGGACAATAGCGGTGATACTCCTATTCATGTGCTTGCGGAAAATGAACATTCAGTAAGATTGCTGGACTTGACCTATAAGTACTTCGACAAGGCACGAGAAGAGGCTGGGGCCGATGCCAGAGCTGGGCTCTACTACCCACCATGGAGACTAAAGAATCTCAAAGGCGACACGCCACTTCACGCTGCACTTAGAGCCAAACATATTCCTGTTGCTATTAAGTTGCTGGATTTTGATGACGAGGTGGCTGGCTATGTCAACAATCGTATTCAGACCCCTCTTCATCTTCTTGCCTTTTATGATGTTTGCAACATTAGAAAAGTTCCCTTTGGAATAGATACTACGGACGGCACATTGATAAGCCGCCTGATCGAAGGAAATGCTGATCTACCTTATATGAAAGACGAGGATGGTCTAACGCCCTTACTTACTACGGCTCAAAAAAATCATGTTACAATTATTAGAGAAATCTATAAAAGGTTTCCGGACTGCTCAAAAGTTGCTGATAATAAAGGGAGGACAATGTGGCATTTGTTTGCAAACCACCGTCCTTACTTCATATCCTTAAACTCATCTGGCAATAACAACCTGATAAAGCTCGTGGGAGAGATTAAGAATTTCTCTAATTCGTCTCAAGTGATTAGGGATTCCTCTATTTCGTTTGAAAGAGCAATGATGTGCCAGGACAATGATGGAAATACACCTCTTCATCTTGCTATTCTAAATCAAAACTTTGGACTTGCAAAAATTTTTCTTGATTGTAAGCACCACATAGATTATTGGGACGATAGTTTGGAACGAGAAAACAATGAAGGTCATTCGTCTTATGATTTGATTGGATCTGTTGAGCATCTTCCTGATGAGGTAAATACTCGAATTGTGAATAGGAAAATGAAATGGCCCCATCAGGTGGTACTATTTAATAGGAATATATATAGTAGTTGGACTTCAACTAGACCTGGTAAAAGCAACCCGACCCGAGACCCATAGTGACCCGATCTACATCACCCGAATGTGACCCGAAAACCCGAATTGACCCGACCCGATCCGAATATGACCTGAGCTTTTCTGACCCGTAACTGACCCGACCCAAAAATAACCCGATACGAAACTACCAAATCCGAAAATGACCCGACAAAATATAACTCTAATTAAACCGAAAAGACTTAAAATGGAATTTCTCTATTATTCATTGACTTGAAAATGACTCGACCCGAAATCAATGAGAGACCCAAACTAACCCGACCCGAACCGTTGACCCGTTTTGCCATATCTAACTTCAACCATCACCGAGTTTTGATTTAGCTGGTTCATCTATCATGGTATCAAAGCCTTTCTGACCAAAGGTCACGGGTTTAAATCCTAACAGCCTCTAATAACCACTTTTCGAGCCCAATGGGCATTCAAGAGGGGGGCGTAATAGGAAATAAATAAATAACCACTCTTCGAGCCAATGTGCATTCGAATGAGGGGCGTAATAGAAAATAAATATAATTGTTGGACCTCAACTATCACTAAGGTTTTGGTTGAGATAATTCATTTATCACTCACTATTTATATTAGCATTTTTGCTTCGTTCCATCAAATTTCGAATTTTAAATTGATTTTTTTTATCCCCCTCTTTTCAAAATTTATCCCATTATATTGTTCCCTTAATAAAGTATGAAAAAAATAATACACTAACAGTATTAATTCTAAATTTTTAACTACCCCTCACTCTATCAAAATTTTACCTTTTTTTTAAATCCTTCCAAAAAATCAAGTAGGACAATAAAAGTGGAATGAAGGAAGTAATATTTTGATACTCCCTCCATTCAACTCCACAAGGCCATTATCTCTTTTGCACACTATTCACAAGCGGACATTCAACTTCAATTTTCTCTCGATACATAAGTGAAAATATATTCATGTGAGATCTTATTTGATTCGTCTTTAAGAGTACATTAAAAATATCTAACTTTTATAATTTTTGCAAATACGTAACTAAAGATATTTGCCGAGTAAAAGCCGCGTTGGCAAACGTGATAAAGCATAATGGCCTTGTGGAGTTGAATGGAGGGAGTATAATTTAAGTCGTGTGTTTGAATATTAATTTTGGCTTTTTATTTCCACATAGTTTGAGACACACCTTGGACCTTATATAGTAAAGATCCGAAGTTCGTACGGAGTCCCAACAACAAAGATGGGAGAATATGCAAACACAATGGGTGTAGTAGCAGCTCTATTAGCAACCATAACATTTACCGCAGCATTCACCGTACCAGGCGGGTTAGACAGCAGCAACGGAAGCCCGGTCCTTCTACAAAAGGCGGCATTTCAGGTGTTCATGGTGGCTGACATTGCGGGTTTGTACTCGTCCGTGATGGTCCTCCTTTGTCTTCTATGGATCGTGACAACTACTTCCAAAAAAGACACAATCTTACTCCTAGACGTAAGTGTGTTTTTGCTCCGAACTTCGTTTCTTGCAACACTTGTGACATTTATGACCGGTCTCTATGTCACAACTATACAATTTGCGCCGGCCATTGCTATTTCCACTTGTGTTACCTGTACTTTGCTAATCATTCTTATGCAAAAGAGATTAGTCATGTTGGCTGTCCTGCCCGTCTGTACAAAATTGATCTTGTGGGGCAATGTGCTTGGACAACATAGGAGGCAACTGTGGTCCCTCATCAAAAAAAAATACCAAGATAGATAATAATGTTTTTGAGTACAATCACTCTCTTTATCCGATGTTTCAGTACCATCACTTTGCTTATCACTCAACTGAGATACAATATTGATCATTTGTGAAATGCCTCTGTTTTTGTATTGTAACCTTTGGGGGGTGTTTGGTTCAAACACAAAAGATATGAGGTATATGTTTGGAATGAGTTAAAACCATATCAAGTGTTTGTTTAGCAAATATAAGGGTTTCATACTCATACCTCAAACCCATGAAGTATGGATTTCTCATACCCAAGGAGGGAGGTGGGTATGAGATTGTAAAGCTGATCGACTGCGGGTCAGCCCGTTTGACCTAGCTCACCCGACCCGCTATATAAGCGGGCATGGTCATATAAAAGTACCAAATTAACAGATAAGGGACAACAAAAATAGGCCCGCCGAAAATAATGGGCGGGTATGAACGATGAAAAATACCCATGGGCCAAATTTACGAAACTCGCTTTAAAAAATATTTTCCTATTTTTCTCTACATGACAACAATAACATAAAAAAAATGTATATAACTAAAAAGTATTATGAAATATCTTATTGTGGATGTCCATTAGTCACACTATTATGAATGTACATAAATGATGAATGTCCTTAATGATAGGATGGTTCTAAACTATCATTTTATATTCCTATTGCATAACTCCCCTTTGTGTTGTATATATATATATATATTCTATTGTGCCAATGAGAAATACACGCATTTCTACCATCACTCACTCTCCTTCTCTAGTCTCTATATTTTGTAACAAAAAGTAATTATTATTTGAGAAAATTGTTGATTACAGCCTTTTATAAACCTCATTTTGAAAATTACAGCCTTATATAATTTTTTTTGAAAATTACATCCAAAATATTACTTTTCTTCTAAAATTGCACCAACTTGAGGTTTTTGGTGATTTTTGATGATGTTTTTATGATGTACCCTTTATTATTTGAGAGCCTAATTACCCAAATTTCTTACCTCTCCTTAACACAAACCAATTAATCACCCCAAACATCATAAAAACATCATAAAAATTCACCGGAAAACTCAAGTTGGTGCAATTTTAGAAGAAAAGTAATATTTTGGATGTAATTTTCAAAAAAAATTATATAAGGCTGTAATTTTCAAAATGAGGTTTATAAAAGGCTGTAATCAACAGTTTTCTCTTATTATTTTTAGTAAATTTAAGCGAAACGAGGTCGAGCCCAAAAAAAAGTTTATAAACCTACTTTAATCTTGGTAGTAGATAGTTTTGTTTAAGTTGACAGTCAATTTTTTGTTTTACTTTTGAGCCCACGAGCCCGCGGGTCGTCCCGCCTATTTAAAATGGGCGGGCTTGGAAAATCAAACTTGGCCCACCATAATGGACACGGGCTACAAAAGTAGGCCCGTCGGACAATTTTTTCAAGTGTAGGCTCGTCCATGTCCGGCCCAAGCCCGCAAATGATCACCTCTATGAAATTGATACCTATGGGTAGAGGTGGCAAACAATCACACGACACGAACCCGACACGAAATTAACGGGTTTGGGTTGAGACTTAATGACCCATTTATGCAAGTGGGTCGACACGAACACGACACGATATTTAATTGGGTTGGGTTAGGGTTGATCTCTCTAAACACGAACCCGACACGAATGACCTGTTTACTAAATTAATCCTAATTTTTCTTGATCCTGCATCACATAAATATACTTAAACTTTCAAAATATGGACGTGACACGAAAACACGACACGAACCCGACACGAAATTAACGGGTTAGGGTTGAGGCCTTATGACCCATTTATGTAAGTGGGTCGACACGGACACGACAAGAGACTTAATTGGGTCGGGTTTGGGTTGGAGGGATTGTGACCCGTTTACATGTGACACGAACACGAACCCGACACGACCCGATCTGTTTGTCAGGTCTACCTATGGGTATCAACTTAAAACAAACAAAAATTATGAAAATAAAAATTATGGCAATATTGTAAATGAACTTTTTTATAATTATTGATTAAATATTTATTTTCATGATTTTATAATATTAAAAAATATTATTTAAAATATTATATTTTACATATTTTAGCTTTAATTGGAATTTTTTTCCAAAATGGGTTTTAATAACAAACAATTTAACGAAATAGGGTAACTTTGAAACTAATTACCAAAAATGGGTCCACGTAGGCTCGGTTTTGGCGATGGTAGATTCAGGATGAAGGTCGCTCGTGGAGAGCGACTTGAAGGAAAAAACGCTCGGGGTGGGCGACTTAGCCAAAAAAAAAAAAAAAAAAAAGAAGAAAAACAAAAAAGAGAAGTGAATTGTAGCTGATGGGAATGGAACACGGAATCTACTAGCATTTCTTTCACACCCCTTACCATAACACCAAGTGTAAAGTGATGTCTTATTAAGGGGATTAAATTTCCATATTTAATGCTAACAGCAATAAATGTGTTTTGGGACTTGAATAACGATTACTCAATATTATCTTTAATCACTTCCCTTTAACATATAAACTTTCTTGCACTGATGGTTAGGTAATATTGAATAAGTGTTAGTTTTGTGGAAGGTCCTGTGTTCGACTCTCAATGACCTTTTTTTTTTTTTTTTTTTTTTTTTTGCGAACACCTAAGTCGCTGTGGGGGTAGGCGATTTGAGCTAAAATCGCTCACTCCCGGAGCGACTTGCCGTTTAAGTAGCATACTGAGGTTTGGGTGGACATTAAGTGACACTTTGGGTAAGGTCGTTGAGCGGGAGAGCGACTTGAATCCGAGCCTAGCTTCGATGATGACGTGGACCCATTTTGGGTAAATACTTTGAAACTCAACCTATTTCGTTAATTTGTTTGTGTTTACGCCCCATTTTGGAAAAACATTCCTTTAATTGAGTTTCAAACTCATACCGCCACGAATTGAAACAAACACCTGTAATGGAATGAGGAATGAAGTTTCAACCCCATACCACTCAGGTATAATTCCTGATCTCAAATACATACCACGCGCGAAATAAACACC
Source organism: Silene latifolia (assembly GCF_048544455.1). NCBI lineage: Eukaryota > Viridiplantae > Streptophyta > Magnoliopsida > Caryophyllales > Caryophyllaceae > Silene > Silene latifolia. Next base: position 47,043,982 of record NC_133532.1, on the reverse strand, counting down.
CCCTTAAAGGGTGAATTAGGGTTTTGAGTTCAGATTCAGATTTTTTAAAACAAAATTCAAAAACTTTAATAATCGATACTCAATTCTACATCATGGTGAATTAGGGGGGAGCGGATTTTCTGTCCCATTTTGTGTCTCATCTCGTGTCCCATTATGCTCTTTTTGTGACATGTCATTAACTTAAGAGAAATTGTCATTTTTTTTATTATGTAAATGATGATGTGTCGCAAGATAAAAGCAATGGGACAGAAGATGAGACACAATTATGCGACAGGTGATCTGAACTCAAATTAGGGTTTAACCAATTGCCTAGACTACTGGTATATTAGGGCAATAGTAACCCGACGATCTACCCAAGAGAGTTCCGAAACAATTTTCTTCTTAGAGCAATAGCAATAGTAGTTCTTAGCATTGGGGTTGTCACCAAGAACTTTATTTTAAAAGTTCTTCTATTGCATTTAAAAGTTATTCTTATTTTTAAGAACCAAGTTCTAAAATAAGAACCAAGTTCTAAAATATTGGAAAATGTACAACCAATAAATATAACTTTGTAAAATGTGAGAAACCATTTTACATTATTTATTTTATGGTTTTTTTCTATCTAAGAACTTCATATAAAGTTATTCTATTGTGAACAAAAGTTCTTAAAAATTGCATATGAAAAACTTTATATAAAGTTCTACTATTGCTATTGCTCTTAATTCGCTTCAATCATGGACTCCAGTTCCAATGATTCTCGTAGTTCTTCCCCAAATCATGAATATATCTCCGAAGAACATTCCAATTACGTTAATTCAAGCGATGAACAAGAAGACGAGCTCGAATCGCCAGTATACGATCGTCGTTTTCCAAGGGATGAACAAGAACCACCACGAAAACGGATGAAACGCAGTAACGTCGACCGCATAACCAACTTACCTGATGGATTGATCACACACAGTATCTCTAATGCCTGTTGACGTGGCGGTTGGAGCCCAACTATTGTCGAAGCGATGCCGTTACGCTTGGGCCTCAAGCCCGACACTAACATGCATTTTCTCAAACTCGGTTTCCTCGTAATAATTATACAAATACTAATGAATTCATTAGTAATGCTCTAATGCTACATAAAGGGCAACTGAAAACTCTTTCATTGCTCGGACTCTAGGGTTGGAGAACCGGGGTTGAACCGCCAATTAATTTGTGGTTACAATGTGCAGTTAATAAGCAGATTCAAGTGCTTGTGCTCGAATTATGTCGACATGAAAAAAAATCGTATTCTTTGCCTCGTAGTTTTTTCTTGTGTGATAGTTTGAAGGAATTTAGCCTTAATGCTTCGAAATTTGATTTGGGTTCTTCTGTTTTTTGGAAATCGTTGAAGAAATTAAGTTTATCAAATGTCACAAACTTATATAATGATAAGATTCATAAGATTATTGAGGGTAGTCCGGAGTTGGAGTCGTTGTATTTGTCGCATTGTGCGGGATTTAGTCGGATTATCGTTTCTTCTAGTAGTAATTTAAGAAATCTTGTGATAAAAAATGGTCACAAACAAAACCAAGACCATGATGAACATGAGAATCGAGATGATTTGTTAGATATTTCGGGTCTTAGAAACTTAGAGATTTTGGGTTATATTGGATGGCAGGATTTCCGGTTAAAAGACGTATCATCGTTGGTACAAGTGAATTTCCGATTTTATATTCCTTCCATGGAGGATTACAATCAAAGATCAACCAACGTTAGCCGTGCAAAAGAGTTGATTCATGAGCTTGTTCGGAAAATTAGTCATGTTGAGAAACTATCATTGGGGACTTGGTGCACACAGGTTAGTACTTACTACTTAGTATGTGTTTGATTCACGAGGGTATAAATTATCGAGTCTCAGCATCACCCTCTCGTATGAACATTATACCCATGCAATTTAGGGGAAGTTAATACTCCGTACATATAAATGATTTATGAACTAGCTAAGAGCCAATGTATATGTAAACTTTTTTTTGATGCTGACGGTTTGCACAGGTCATGAGGACCCCCGCTCATGATTTCACCAATTAAGCTAGTTGACCTCTGCTATGACTGGAGCCTCTGATGTTGTGGTTTACTTATGAAATTTAAGTTGTAGTAATATGTTTCTCTTTGTGTGTTATGCCTTTGTCATTATATACTCATCCCGTTTAAATCATTCGTTTACCTTTGTTACCAGGTTTTGTCTATGTGTGAGTTGGGAGGTGAGCCTACAATACCATTACAATGCAAGACTTTGGAAATTTTTTACATTACATGAACAAAGTATACCAGGCATTGCCAGATTGTTGCGGAGCTCACGCTACTTAGAGAGATTAACCATAGATACGGAATTATGTTACCAATATAACCCCAATGATCATGAGGTAATCTATTACTCGGATAGTCGTATTACATAATTGTTATACTTTAGTTTTCTTAGTGATTGATGCTTAATCTCAATATGAATTGATGTGCTTCATGAGCAATCTACATTTTCTTTTTTGTGACAAATAAACTCGCAGGCGCTATCTTCGGTGCGTACTGGGTAAACTCTCGGGTACACATGATAACCTGCAAACCACATATACCAGGTAAACCAACTGAGGGTGACAGACTCGAAGTCTATTAGGCATGGACTCAGCCCAAGAATACTCCACAAGATTTTGCTCTTGGGGAGGCTTGAACCTGAGGGCGGCTGGGTCTCCTGGGAATTTCACCCAAGTTTTAACCACTAGACTCCACCCTTGCGGGCAATTTACATTAGTCGGCCTCAAATTTACGAAATTAGTAAATGACCGATCATTATGTTTTTTTTATCAGATCCAGTATTCAGACGCGCTTTTACACTTTGATGGTAAATACTATTGGAAGTCACCGGAAACGGCGGCTTTCAATAATCCATGGCAGCATCTCAAGGTTGTACATTTCATAGGGTTATTCGAAAAAATAGATAGGAAGTACATGGTGGAACTAGCGGAGTATGTGCTCGACCATGCTAAGGTGTTGGAGAAATTGGTATTAAAGCCAGGAGAAGATGCTTACGTACAATGTCGATCCTCGGATTTACGACACTCAAGATTGTTTCGAGTAATGCAGAGATTGTTAAGTTATCCAAGATGTTCGCGTCATGCCAGAGTTCTACTCTCGTAATTTATCTATTACTCCGTATGTTTTTTTTTTTTTAAATAACTATCAACTGGGACGGAGGTAATAACTTTTTAGGCCAAGTTTCCTTGTTTTTCTTATTAGTCTTCTATCATCCATCTTTTACCAATATCCATTTTTTTCATTAAGATCATCTTTGCCCAAAAATGAAGTTGTTTATATTCGAAATATACTAGAAAACCAATATAAATAAAAGTTGAGTTTTTTTAACATGTGCCCTTAATAAGTTAAGTAGGGAAAGATTTTCAAGATTATATCACTAATTATGGTAAATATGAGTTTCAACTCTAATTTATTATGATATATTCTCGACAATATTTCCCTAATTAGATTATTATCCTGTGCTCTAAGGGCACATGTTTGAAAACCCGATAAGAGTTAAGTTATAATCACGTTCACCATATCACCGAAGTATACTCGGAATATAAATAAAGGTAACACTTGCTTTTGGGTGGTCTTCAAGGCGGTACTCTGACCGTATTTCTCTACATGTATATTTTGCAACTTTTTTTAGAAAAACTAAAATTTTATGAAAGACTTTTTCACAATAAATCTTTATATAAGTTTCGTCTTTCAAATTTTCATAATCTTAACGATATTTTTGGTCAAAATTTTTGAAACTTGGCCACCAAGAAGTGAATGTTACCTTTGATCTGGATCGGAGAAATGGCACCACTAGGTGGTGTCAGCCTGTCAGGTCTCGATACCACCCTCTTGTATTAGTCATATGAAAATATTGATGAGTATGAGATCCAAATCAAATGGAACAAGGTAATGAAAGGTAATTAAAGGAAGAAATTAAATTACCAAAAATATGGGGTATTGGATAGCCAGATGTAGCAAATTAAAGTCTTCTTAGAATGATTAACTATGCGAGCAAAATAACCATCCGCCTCAACCAAATTAAACACGGCGGCTCACGTTGCGCTTTTGTACGGTAACCAAGTTCACGGCTGTGAACACGTTACCGTACAGAAGCACAACGTGAACCGGCGTGTTTCCGGCGTTGTTCATCACCCTCCACTTGGGAAACATCATGTTGCTCCCACATTGTGTCGGTAAACTCGTATAGTCGGTGGACGACGGCCTCGGCCGCAATGTGGAGCGGAGTAATTGAGATCGATGTGCCATAGATGTGAATTTGCATTATTGTATATATGAAATGAGATTATTTATATTTAGAGTCAAGACGACTTTCTACTTTATTCATGCTATAGAGGAGTAATAGAGATGTGCTGTAAACGTGAACTGCCTGTCACCTTCCTAGTTCCTACATGCTACATTTACGGAGTAGAGATAACATAAATTAAAGAATAGTTCAATCCATGATAAATATCGCATGTGAGCTTAAGACCAACTCGTTTTTGTATTGGCTTGACCCAGACCCATAAACGGTATTAAGTTTTAACAATATGCGTAATTGTCAAATCATTGTCTGAGATCTTAACTGTACTCTACAATGACCGAATGCGATTGTTCTATAAGTGATTTATTTTCGATTTTACATATTCTTAACTTAAAGAGAATTGACTGCCATGGTATTTCTCAATAATTCTCATTACTCCGTACTTTGTAACATATATATATATACAGAAGTTCATATTCATATCAAATGTATTTCCTCCATCTTTATCATTTATTTACTTTTAATTAAAATATATACCACTCGAAATGAATATATAAAAGTTAAATAAATTACGAGTGGGCGATAATTTATTACCTGCCAAATGCAATAGTTGACTTATTAAGGATAGAAGATGTGCAACATGCCTACATGTGTATGTACGCATAGTATGCTAATTAAAGGGAATATAACAACAGAAGAAAATAATTATTTACATAATTACAATGAATAACGCATATATCCTACTGTTATCCAGCTCATCTGATGCGGGAGTAGTGAATTAGTGATGGTGAACATATAATTGTACATTTTCTTACAGAATTAATATTTCTCGTCTAACTCGAGTGTTTCTTTATACGAGTATCTCAAGGCTTGTTGGAGAGGATGGAGTAAATCGGTATCGTTTCATCATTACTATAGTAGTTACATAGAAGTTGATGATTTAAATGATTCAAATTTATAATTATATTTGTAATCGTTTCTCTTTATTAGAAGAAGTAGAGACGATAATTGAGGCTGAGACCAAACCTACCGAATTAAAAAGTCAGTGTTTAACCAAGTTTGGAAAATTTTGTATGATCCATTAATCAAAAACTCATATTCAAACTCATTATTGATATCCTACTAGCCTACTAGGCCATTAGTTTACATTACCATTGCATTCTTAAGTCACGGCAAGCTATAGGCCGGAAATAAAGCGATGCGTTTAATTTTAAATGGATACGGGATTACAGTATATAATGTTATACGTGAGGATGTGTAAAACAAAAAAAAAAAAAAAAAAAACTTGAAAGAGAACCTTGACATGAAACGTGCTCGAGGCAAAGGAAGCATAAAACTGCATCAGCTAAACCAAAAAAACTAAAAAACGCCGTTGCCGGGGATCGAACCCGGGTCACCCGCGTGACAGGCGGGAATACTTACCACTATACTACAACGACCTTGGTTGATGTATGTCATCTTGTAAACCATTTTATATATCTTTATACGTTAAAAAGCAGAAAATAAAAAGACCGTGATGAGGATCGGGAGATTGAACCCGACGTGAATCGAACACACAACCTTCTGATCTGGAGTCAGACGCGCTACCATTGCGCCACGGATCCTCTTGTTGTGCATTTACGCTGTTAGTTAATCATGTCTTTCACTCCAGCGTTGCATTTATTTTTATTTTTTATTTTTGGAGAAAACCGTTGCATTTATCAACAACCAACAGAGCAATGGCCGTTCATAGTGGAGCCGGTTGGATACACAAGTGACCGGTGGGGTTGGTTCCTTGGTGATCGTTTGTGGTGGGGTGGTCAAGGTTCCATCGAGATAGGGGAACAAGCAATGGTCGTTCATGGTGGAGCTGGTTTGAAAACTCCATTGCTTGTAGGTAAGAGTGTCGGTAAGTTGGATATAATTGTGAAACGTGATGACGGAAATCAGTTTGTTGGGTTCATCGGAGTAGGGAAGTTGCAAATTGACGTGGGATGCCATCGGATATTTCAAAAAAAATTGGCCGGATTTCTGAATTTTTTTGAGAAGATCGATATGGCTTGATACCATGTAAAGAATTGGTGAAACCTGATTTTCATTGAATGAATGATACAAGTATGTATGTATATATACTAGTACAAGCTAGGTTACGACTTGCCTAAACAATATTACAAAGCAAAACTTGCCTAAAGGTACAAGATAACATCACCAGAACTCGAGGAAAAAATACAGTTCATAATAATTACAAAAGTGGAACAATAGCGAACTCCGTTCATTTCAATTTCATACGTTTATTTAATATATGTGAGAACTTTAATCAAATGTATAAAATTGAAATTTAGATAAAGTTATCCAACATCCAAACCAGAGTCCAAAAGAGGTCAAGGACACTTCACCTTTACTAACATCGTCTATTGACCTAAAAAGAGCAGAGCAATTTCTTGGTAAACTCAAAGGGCGTCTACCCAAAGATGAGGGGGTTCAAAGTGAACGATAGCATCCCGAGATGGTGTGAGGATGACAAGCGACTTCAAAGCGTCATCTACTGATGCTCGAGTCACATATCGCGATGCATGAATCACAATCTTTTCAAGCGCCTTTGAGTTGGTGAGCAAAAACTCGAGAAATTCAAACAAGGGCTTCATTGATTGGCAAGATACTTGGAATCCGACTACCTTAACAATCTTGAGATGCAGGAGAGGACACCTCGAAATTGTACGGCTTGACTTCCAATAGTTTTCAGGAGGGACATCGGCATGCTCTACAACCCACTATGATCATAAATTTGTCAGTTATCTTGCGAATCAAAACGAATGCAGAGTAAAAACAAATTATCTTGCGAATCAAAATGAATGCAGAGTAAAAACAGAACATAATCTGAAGGGAGCTAACAATGAGCCATGAGAAAGTATAAAAGAAACAACAAAAACACACCAAGTTATACGAAGAATACCATGTCAGAACAATACGAGGGTTTGATTACTAATGATTCTAATTTAGGCGAGCTGTTTAACAGACTTGCTATTCCACGATGACTCCATTCAATTACAGGTATGCATAGAGTTAGACTTCTTCGTTCAGAGAAACGAAATGATAGGATGTATGTTGCACTTGATAAACCCTGCACAAGTTTAGGATCTAGTTAATATGCTAACTTCAAATCACAAAGATACAAACACCAACAACTAAATAACATAGCCTACACGGTTTTGGGGGTTTCTGAATGTGTAAGTAGAGAGGACATGGGGTACAGTTAACAAATGTTTGCGATTTTCAGCAGCTAATGGGAACAAGGGAAACAGTGATTACCTTAATAATCGATCCACCAACCGTTAGCTGCTTGACACGAAAAAGGCTCTCAAGAACTTCTGTGGCAACATAATTTAATCTTGTAGCTAGCTGCAAATCCGTATCATCACTCTTCTGAGGCATAATAGTAAAAGTCATCACCGCCTTCACTAAACGCCCTACATCAAACAGCCGAAGTTTTGTCTTGTATAATGGACCCGACACTTCCAAGCACACAAGATACGGCCCTGAAATCTCTAGCACACAATCTGCTTACTCAAGAAGCCAGAAGTTGGGAGGTTGCTCCCCAACAATGCGCAGCACCCTTAAACTAGTCGAATCAATCTTCAACTTATCGAATCCCGTGCAATCTATCAATTCCAATGTCTCTAACACATTACACCCGCCTAAAATCCTCGAAATTAATTCGTCATTCATCCTTGTTTGGGTTATACTCAACATTCTCAGTCTACTACAGCTAATGTCCAACTTCTTAGAAAAATCACAACGACAGATAACCAATTCCTCTAAACTCGCATTTGTATGCAGAATTTCTGGCAATGTATACCTTACATCTCCAAAGCGACTGTAACAACAAATTTGCGTTTATTTGGAAATATATAGAGAAAAACACAAACAATGCAACAAAGTAATGATTTTATTAATTCAAATGATTTGAGGTACAATCTACTAGTTATTCTACTGATTCGATTTCCGCACTGAATGAATAGGAGGGTCTTGATTTGAAGACTTGATTCTCCTTTGACGAATTTGAATTGACGGCGACGGATGCTTGATGTCGTATCAAAGAGCAATTTAGTATCCAAATCTAGATGGCTAGAAATGAATGTTTTCTTCTCTCTTGTTTTTCTCTTGGGAGAGATTTTTATAGAGAGTTGAATGTATTTTTTTTTCCCTTACTTTCTCTTATAAGAGACTTTTTGTTTTTAGAGAGGTTTTGGTTTTGTGTGAGAATGTGATTTTTTTTTTATTATGGAGATTAGTCCCCAAAATAAGAGTAAAAACCACTATATTTATAAGACTTTGTTCCTTTTTTGTTTACGGTTAACATGCAAATGATGCCATCTTTTTCTCTTTTCGGTTGACTAGCCCCCTAGTCACATGCACGCACTCCACATTTTATGGAACAAATTTTTGTGAGTTATTGACTAATGACCAAATCTTTCTTAAAAGGCAATCATTATCCCATAATTATCTATGCACATGGATAATTATCTACGTCAGCGTCAATTTGTAAACGCATGCCTTGCTTTCCTAAGAGAGTTTCGTGGGCTCGTCGTCTTTCATTTCGTGGGCTGCTAAAATACAGGTCCGATTTAAACTTAGCACGATCATTTTTGGACGTGTAATTTATACCACACTTTTCATATTGAAAATATAGCACAACTCATTTTCAAGTGGACCGCCTTTATTTCTTGGCAAAATGTACTAAATACCGTATATTTGTTCGGGCTAAAATCCTCCGACCCATTTCTCAGACGATAAAATTTCACATACGTCAATATTTGACCTTGACCCCATTTTAAAAATGTAAGACACATTTTTATGTCTACAAATTTGCCCCCTCGGAATTGAGTCACGTACACGAATTTGAGTGTTTAAGCGTGAGTCGGTCCCGATAGCTTTATTTTACCGCGCCGCAGATCCACTTTAACAGAGCCTTTGTTTTTTGCGGGTATACAACTTCTGAATTTGTCTTCATTGGATAAGTTGATGCCTCGGGAATATTTTTCAAGATAGAGTTTGTTAGTCTTTCAATCCTACTGAAATCTTAAGTTGTTAAACCACCAATTACTATAAAAGAAAAGGTAGGTTTCACAATTTTCTCATTCTATCAGCACTTCTTCACCCAAGATCCCAAGCTCATCTCGACTCCCGGCGCAGAATCTAGATCCACCGTGACTCTTCCTGCGAAGCCCTCTTCAGTCGATGCCGTAACCGAGTTTCAAGACGAGTCAGAGAAGTCTTTCTCATGCGGCACCGAGCCAAAGCTTCAGGTTTGTAGGTGAGCAGAATTGTTTACTCCTCATCTCATGATGGTCCTCGACTGAACCTTTTCAACTGACTGCTTTTGTATTTTTTTTTTTTTTTTTTTTTTTTTTTGAAAAAGAAATCGTTGTTAGCGAGAAGATCTGTTTTGTTTTGTGGCTAACATTGTCGAGTACGACAAACCCAACTTGTGGATTTATTTCATCCAAATTTGATTTCTTCCCCTTTTTAATTTATTGAATAGAAGAAAACACGAATTTAGAGAAGAAAAGATATTACTGATTTTCTTTTTTAATATTCTTTTGTGTTTGACGAATTTTTTTGTGCTAAAAGCTTTCTCAAAGAAATCGTCTGATCATTTTGACGAAGACTCGATGTTTGTATGCTTTTCTTCATTGAGTTTTTAAATTGAGAACCCACTTTTTGAAAATTAGAGAGGATGCTCCGAAATTTTCTCCGAGTCCCACTAGTTTTTGATCTGCTTGACGATCACATATCAATCGTCAATGTTCATTACTCAATTCTACGATGAAGATCTCGTGCTTAAGAGCTTTCTCGAGATCTAAATCTAAAGTATTACGATGAAGAATGAATGCTTGTGAGCTATGTCCAATTCATCGGCAAATTGTATAACAAGGTCCCGGTGTTTTGAGAGCTTTCTTCGGAGACCGATCAAATTTCACCGTTAAGTTTTGATGAAGTCTTGGTGCTTGTGAGCTTTCTCCAATTGTTCGTCGTCCGGTTTTATGACAAATCTCGGTACTTAGAAGTTTTCTCCGAATCTGTGTCTAATCATTTGACGATGCCTTGGTGCTCGCGAGCTTTCTCCAATCTTCGTCATTTGACTTCATGATAGTGTCTCGGTGCTTAGAAGCTTTCTTGGAGACTTGGCCTATCTTTCATAGTTTTGACGAAGAAGTTGTATTTGTGAGCTTTGTCCAAATCTTCGTCGTATTCACTCTTACAAGACTCTTGGTGCCTGAAGCTTTCTCCAAGCCTTTTGTATTTTTTTTTTTTTCAAAATTGCAAATCAAGACGGGATCAAGTGACAATTTTGGTAATTGACGTTTGAACGATGTCCTCAAGATATGAACTTTGAGTTTTTTTTGAAGTGTGGCTGGACTTGAGCAAGACTCAAGTTGTCTACGTACTCGTAAAAATAAGAAATTATCTCACGAGATCAAGTCAACGTAGTTTCTGCAAAACAAAGTCGATTTTGTTTGGGGGTTTGCCGCACCTAAGCAAAGGAGTTTTACTTAAACTGCCTACGTACCTACAAAGTAATAATACTTCGCAGGATCAAGCCAACATAGTTCATCAAAGGGAAATTTGTGTTTGGATTTTTTTTTTTCGCAGTTTAGGCTCGTGCTCAGGAGCTGGCATGATGATGGATTTCCGGACTACTGCCCCCTCGGGACCTTGCCATGTGCACTTTTTTTTTTTTGCCGCCTTAACGTGACGGGGTCCCGATCCATTTTGCTTTGACTTGGAAGTCGATGAAGAGCACTCTAACTTGTCGTAAAGATGATCCATCTTTCTTGTAATATCACCCTGTCATTATCTGACTTTGCGGGCGAATTTGTGTTTGACCACGAAGTCGAGGCGTACCAAAACTTGTCGTAATGGAATGATTTTTTTTTTTTTAAAAAAAAGTCACCCTGTCATTATATGACTTGGCGGATGATCTGTCGTGAGATATCTTCTTGAATTTTTTCTTGACTTGGAAGTCGATGGCACCTCAACTTGTGCCTAGGTTTATTTCTTTCAGTCATCAACGTTGCTTGGACACCATCTTCGAGAGTTTTAGGGGTTTCACCAACTTCCATCTCATCATACGAATCTTGACACTTTTGTGCCGTCAAATGGTTAGACGAGACAAAATTCCGAGTGATTTTTTCTTCGACTCGACTCCTCTTGCGGATTCGTGAAAATGACGGTACGTCCTTTTATTTTCAGTGACCTACCCGTGGTTATTTCCACTTCAAGATGACGTTTCATTCGAGAGGGAATTACACTATGAGTATCTTTGCTGAGGTCGACTGCAACTTTTGTCTTCGAGGACTTCTTCTGCTTTTGTCGACACCTCTTTTGCACCTTTAAGCTGCCAAGGCGACTGAAGACTGGTTTCTTTACCTCACTCCCTCCAATGCGAGTGAATACTGACGTATTTGACCTTTGTTGTTGAGAACATGATGTTAATTGCACCCGGACGGTCTCTTCCCTTTCTCCGAGCCAGTCGAACACGGAAGAGCGAGGAGTAGAAGTTGGTTGACCCACACTGCCAAAGACCTTTGTGGCAACATTTTCTGTTCTCGCCTTCACTTTTCCGCGGATCTCGCCACAATATATTGTGATGACGCTTGATTTGCCTTACGTCGTGCAGAAATTTTAACGGGCTCAGAAGGCGAAAAACCAATACCAACCTTTCCGATTTCGAGCTTGTTCCCTTGTTGATAAAATTTCTTTTGCGTTTGGTTTAAACCATACGGGGTGACTTCAATCACTTGGCCTAATGGAGTTGGATTTTTAAAATCGTGCCCGGACTTCGACATGAGCTTGTAAGCATTTGGATCGAATCTTCCCTTTGTCGACTCTTCGCCACATGTTTGGTCCTCTTTCATCGACGCCGTCGTAAAACCGGGCAAAGGTTGTTTACTCGTCGTAAAGCGATTTGTTCTTGCAACTGGAACGATGACATTGTCTTTCAAAGTTTGCAGATCGTCATCATCAATTGTTCTAGTTGATGCGGATTCTTCATTTCGAGGTGCACACTCTGCGAAAGGTGTCTCTCCATTTTTACGCTTTGATTTTGGCACGTACTTAAGGATTGGTGTCGCTTTTTGCGTGATCGGAGCAACTTTCTTTTCGGCAGAGTTCACATTTGTTTGACTCGCCTTTATGAAGACGCTTTCATGATGTTTGACTGTTGTCGAATCCTTTTCGGTTGGAATTTTAGCGTCATCCGTCTTTTTCGGAACTTTGGTCCCAGTCGAAAAGATCTTTGATGGTAGCATCTCAGTTGGTGTGTCATTCTCTTCGTAGAATCGAGCATCAGCAAAGTAGGACTCCACCGTAGAAAAGGGCTTCACATCGCCATTTATTTTTTTCTCGCCGTCTCTGTAGTATTTCAGGCATTGATGTAGGGTTGACGCTACAACACCATTTTCATGAAGCCAAGGTCGACCAAGCAACAACTTGTATGACGTTTTGGCATCGATTACTTGAAAAAGCGTGGTGGATAACATATCTCCCATTGAGATTTCAACACTGATCATGCCAATTGCTTTTTGTCCACCGAGATTGAAGCCTTGGATCATCAAACGACTTTTGGCGAGCTCGCTTACAGAAATCCCAAGCTCTTCCATAGTGACTTTCGGCATTATGTTGACGGCTGAACCTCCGTCCACCAAGATCCGACCCACCTTCCTTTCCCTAACGTATGCAGATACAAACAAAGGGCGATTGTGTAGCTTTGATCCTAGTAACAAATCTTCATCAGTAAAAGCGAGCGCGACATTGCAAGCAACACATTTTGTTGATTGATCTGCAGGCTCTCCTGCGGCTTTAAGTTTATCGGCATACGCTTCTGGTTGAAGAATCGCCAATGACAACTATTGACGCATCTCTTCGGGCAAGTGAAACATTTGTTGCCACTCCATACGTGCAGGCAATGCGCCTAGGATTGCATCAACCTTTGCCCCCTTGGGCGAATTTGACGAGGATTCTTTAGTCAGATCATCTTCACTGCGATTTTCCTCAATAACGGCAGAAGACACGGTGTTCACCGAAACTTGTTCAAGGTAACGCCTGGGAAAGTAGTCTTGTAACGTCACGACTCGACGTGACTTTGTCTTGGCTGCCTTGGACGATACGACATCTGACGAAGAATCCATGGCGATTCCTACATCTCTCTTGTGTGAAGATCTCCATACTTTCTCACGAGTTGATCTTCGATTTTGAGGTACCGATGCCTGACCATTTCGCTTCTTTTGTCGATGCCTAGTCACAAGGGTCCACCCTTCGTCACCGTCCTCTAGATTTTGAATGCAAGAAGTTGGCGATATGATGAGCTTAGACTCTTCGGGCATAACGACTATCACCGGCTCAAGAGTTCCTGTAACACCCCTAATTTCCGTAATATAATTCTATAATTTTTTTTCCCATATTTTATATTTTTATTTTCGAAAAAATATCCGTTTGTCGTCTTTTGGGCTCGTTGGGCTCGAAAAACGGTGAAGATCCGTTTCCTCCTTGGGTCTCACGTGATTCTTAGTGTTGATGGGTGAGTTTTGGGCCTAAACCTAGAATAAACCCATGAGCTTCTCTATAAATATGAAGAGAAACTAAACCCTTGCTCTTCTTTTCTCATAATCTCACAAAACCCTAAACCTAATTCTCTCCTCCTCTTCTTCCTCCTCGTGCCGCGCCACCCCCGCCTAGGGTTTCGTGCCATCCTCTTTTCTTCTTCGTTCTTCATCGTTCTTCGTGCTTAGATCGATCCTACTTCTTGGATTTATCTATCTTCTTCGTAAGTTTTTATGTTTTCGCATAGTTTTATAGTTTTTATAGTTTATATATATATAGTTAGTTATCTTTGGCACGTGGATGATTCTATAAAGGCGTGGAAGTTGCTCCAGGAGAAGACGTTTATATCGTTGAAGACGATCTCTAGAATTTATTTGCTTAATAAGGTAACTAGGTGTTTTCTTTTAATTGTGTTTATGCCAATTGATGTAATTAATATGATTTAATGAATGTTTTGCATGATTAGTACATGTTTGATTGTTTATTATCATGTTAATTATGTTTTCTCATGTTTGTATATGTTTCAATGCATTAATTATATGTCGTATGTTGCTTATATGTTTATTATGGGTGTCATGAGCGCAATTAGGGTTTACGAATAAACCCTAGAGGCTGCATGATAAGCGGCCAAGGGTGCTTTTCAAAGTTATAGCTAAGGCTAGTATAACCTTGATGATGATTCAAGTGTTATAGCTGAAGTTAGTACAACTTTGGGTAGTTACTCTAGTTATGGTTGAAGCTACTATAACATTGAAGTACGAGATAAGGTTATAGCTGGAACTAACGTACCCTGAGATTTATGGCTCGAGGTTATGGTTGGAACTAGTATAACTTTGAGTTTCGTGTCAAGGTTATAGTTGAGGTAAGTATAACTTCAAGTTATATATGTTGAAGTTATAGTCGAGGTTACTATAACCTCGCATCCAGAGTTTATGTTATGGTTAGAGTTACTATAACATTGAATAGTTAAAGTTAAAGTTATAGCTGAAGTTACTATAACATTGGTTGCTTATACTTGTTTCATATGTTGTAATGTATTCAACTTGTTATGACATTGTATTTGCATATATCTTTGGTTACTCTTGTTCTTATGATAAGTAGGATGGTCAGTTATACTATCATATGAGTTGAGTCGTGATGTTGTTCACGCATGTTAGTACAGTCAGTTATACTGTGCATTTGTTTGTTGGTTGGTTTGAATAGATGACGGTAGTATCGGTTGTATACTATCGGAATGAACAAACGCTACCCTTCGGGGATTGGTGTATGGTCATGGGGGGGGTAGCGAGGCGGTGTGTTATACGCTCTGTTCCCCGAGTGTCGTTCGGTTTACACCGAGAGTCCGCCAGTCTTAGACATATAGGCGGTGGTTATACGCTATACATAGTACCTTGGAGGCGGTCGTTATACGCTCCACACCGATGGAGGCGGGCGTTATACGCTCCATCTAGATTAAGCGGTCGTTATACGCTCTAACGGCGTTCGCTCTATTCGACTATGCTTTGATGATAGCTTTGTGCCTTCTGTTGCTGTGGATTGTGTGTCGCCATGTTTGCTATGCTTTAATGCTAGCTTTGTGCCTTTCATTGATGTAGTCGTTTGTTGCTACTAGTCTTGTAAGTGTTCATGGTCTAGTGGTTGCATATGGTCTAGGTTTGCATGATTGCATACGTTTAAGGTTGATAAGTCATGGTAAGCTTTGTTGGGTTTTTCATGAGAATAGATGATCTCGCATGTTTACTGGTTTTACATTTCATTGGTTAATGATTGTTGATTATATTCAATTGTTGTAAACATGACTGGGAGAGCATCTAGTTACTCCCGACTGATTGTCGACCCCCTTCTCAGGTTGATCAGATGTTGCTGTTTGGTTGATGCTTGCTTGGGGAATGTGCGAAGCGAGCTTAATAATAAATTAGAAGTTTGCTTTTAAGTTTTAAGAACCTTTTGAATAATGTATTAGTCGTTTTGGATTTAGTAGCGAACCGGATTGGTCAGATGTTTCCGCCACCTTGACTCTTTTATCAGTATCGTACTCTGATATTTACTTTATATTATGCTTTTCCTTTGTTTTATAATCCGGGTTGTTACAGTTGGTATTAGAGCGAACACGCTCCCAACTCTCGCTTAGTTGATGACTAAAATAAATGACCTAGTTAATGAGTGAGAGTAAATGGGGTAGAAACCAATAGGATTGGTTGGTTTTCTTATGTTTGTAAAGTGTATGAGTAGTTGTTTGAAGTGGTACTTAGGTTCTACCACTTATAACGAGACTTCGTTCTTGCAGATGGTGCGTAACGCTAATGGTGAGACCGATGCTGACCGCATCAGGAGACTAGAGGCCGCTTTGGCATCTATGGCCGAAGGTTTCACCAACCACCTCAACAACAACAACAACAACAACAACCATCCGCAACCGACTGTGTTTGATCGTTTTGCTCGTCACCGTCCTCCGACGTATGATGGTGCGAATGATCCCACTGCTTTGGAGGCTTGGATTCGAGAGATCGAGAAGCTGTTCCTTGCTACTGGATGTCCTGAGGATCAGAAGGTGGATATCGCCACCTATTATCCGAAGGACGAGGCCGACAATGGTGGGCTCTTGCTAGAGTGGTCCGGAAGTTCAACCAGGATATGGTTGGGCTGTTTTTCTAAGCCCGGCGAAGAAAAGGTTTTATCCCGAGGAGATGCGTTGGCGAAGGAACAGGAGTTCCTTCGTCACTGCAGGTTCCATGACCGTTGAGGAGTACAAAGAACAAGTTCGTGAAGTCATCACGTTTCGTTACTTCTGTAGCTATGGACGAGGTTTCGAGGACTCGTCGCTATGAGAAGAATCTAGCTCCTAAGGTCCGGACTGCTATGTCTGGCATTCCTTCAACTTCTTTCCAACAGGCTTATGATCGTGCTCTTAGCATCTATGATTCTGTCCTTGCTACCGAGGCCGAGGAGAGTGCGAAGAATAAGTTCATGAAGAGGCCTTATGTTGCTCCCAGTTCTTCCCAGAAGAAACATAAGTATGAGGCTCATTCGTATGCTCCGCGAGATCAAGGTCAGACTAATAAGAAGGATTGGACTTGCTTCAAGTGTGGAAAGGCGTACCATCCGGGTACGAACTGCTTATCTGGTACTCCGCTCACATGTTATACCTGCAAGGCTCCGGGACACAAGTCGATCGATTGTCCTCAGAAACCAAAGACGGAAGCGCCGAAGGTTGATGCTCCGAAGACCGGACGTGTGTTTGTCATGAGTCGTGCCGAGGCAGATGCTAATCCAGATGTGGTTACGGGTACCTTTCTCGTTCACTCTTTATCTGCTTTTGTTCTTTTTTATACGGGTGCATCGATGTCTTTCGTATCCGAATCCTTTTCCGTCCGTGCTGGACTCTCTTCTTCTTCATCAGTTCATACCTCTATATCCCTTCCTACGGGTGAGATTGTTTCTTGCTCCGTTCTTTTCAAGGGACGTACTGTCGCAAGATCGCAGGGGCGATCCTTCCTGCCGATCTCGTCCAATTCAAACTCGGAGAGTTTGATGTGATTTTGGGTATGGATTGGTTATCTCACTATGACGCTAGGTTCCTATGTCGTGATCAAAAGATCGTGCTTAAGAGTCCTTCAGGTTCGAGAGTTTCTTATCAGGGTGTTAGGGTTACACCTACGGTCAAGTGGGTTTCTGCTATGAAGATGGTTAACATGGGTAGAAAGGGTCATCAGATCTATCTGTGCAGTGTCCATGGTGTTTCAGTTGAACCTAAGCTTGAGGATATCCCTGTGGTTAGGGAGTTTCCCGATGTCTTTCCTGAGGATCTACCTGGTATTCCTCCTGAGCGAGATGTAGAATTCTCGATTGAGTTGCTACCTGGAACTGGTCCCATTTCGAAAGCTCCTTATCGTATGGCACCGGTGAGTGATTACTGGGGAACTTAAGAAGCAACTTGAGGAGATGATCGATAAGGGTTTTATCCGACCGAGTGCTTCATCGTAGGGTGCTCCTGTTTTGTTCGTCAAGAAGAAGGATGGTAGTATGCGGTTGTGCATTGACTACCGTGAGCTGAACAAGGTTACTATCAAGAATAAGTATCCTTTGCCGAGGATTGAGGATTTGTTTGATCAGCTCCGTGGTGCAAGTGTGTTCTCGAAGATCGATCCGAGGTCCGGTTACCATCGATTCGTTAGGAATGAGGATATTCCTAAGGCGCTTTTCGTTCGAGGTATGGCCACTCTGAGTTCGTGGTGATGCCGTTTGGTTTGACGAATGCACCTGCCGTTTTCATGGATCAGATGAACCGCACTTTCAGCGATTACTTGGATAAGTGTGTCGTGGTGTTCATAGACGACATACTGATTTACTCGAGAGATGAGGCTGAACACGAGCGTTACCTTCGTGTTATCTTGGAGACTCTGCGTAAGCAGAAGTGGTATGCTAAGTTCTCAAAGTGCGAGTTTTGGTTAAAGGAAGTTACCTTCTTGGGTCATGTGATATCTGGCGATGGAGTTATGGTTGATCCGTCGAAGATTCGAGCCGTGGTCAATTGGGAAAGTCCAAAGAATGTGAATGAGGTTCGGAGTTTCCTTGGTCTAGCTGGGTATTATCGTCGGTTTGTTCATGATTTCTCTAAGATTACGAGACCGATGACTCAGTTAATGAAGAAGGAATCCAAGTTCTTTTGGACTGAGGCTTGTGAAGCTGCCTTTCAGGAGTTGAAGAGAAGGCTGACTACCGCTCCTGTGTTGACTCTACCAGAAGAGGGCGTTGAGTTCGATGTTTTCTGCGATGCGTCTAAGTTTGGGTTGGGTTGTGTCTTGATGCAGAAGGGTAAAGTTGTGGCTTATGCTTCCCGACAGTTGAAAGTTCACGAAATGAACTATCCGACTCACGATCTTGAGTTAGCAACAGTGGTGTTTGCACTTAAGCTGTGGCGACACTACTTGTATGGAGTCTCTTGCAACTTTTATACGGATCATAAGAGCTTGAAGTATATCTTCACTCAGAAAGATCTTAACATGAGGCAGAGACGCTGGTTGGAGTTGCTCAACGACTACAAGATTGAGCTGCAGTATCATGAGGGTAAGGCAAACGTGGTTGCCGATGCTTTGAGTCCCAAGGTGTGTCATGCCTTGAGATCTGTGTTGGTGTTACCCGATGACTTAAGTCGAGAGTTCCAGAAGATGAGCCTTGAGGTAGTTCTTCCTGGTACTTTAGATTTGAGTGCGATGGTTGCTGAACCCGAGATCCTTCATGAGATCCGAGTTAAGCATAGAGAGGATGAATACTTAGAAGGAGTTCGAGTCGCCATAAGCGAAGGACGTGCCAAAGACTTCGACGTTGGACCTGATGATGGTCTACGATTCCAAGGTCGTTGGTGTGTGCCTAGCTGTGAGGTCTTAAAATGTAAGATTCTCAAGGAGGCTCATAGTACTCCCTATTCGGTTCATCCTGGTGGTGATAAGATGTACAAGGATCTGAAGTTAAAGTTTTGGTGGCCGGGTATGAAGAAAGAGATCGCCGAGTTTGTGAGCCGTTGCTTGGTTTGTCAGAAGGTTAAGTTCGAACATCGAGACACGGTAGTCTCTCGCAACCCTTGGAGATTCCCACATGGAAATGGGATTCGATTTCGTTGGACTTCGTTATGGGTTTGCCGAGGTCGCCGAGAGGAATGAATGCGATTTGGGTCGTGGTTGATCGTTTGACTAAGGTCGCGCATTTCATTCCGATGAAGGAGACTTGGAGTCTCGAGGAACTAGCGAATGCGTATCAGCGTGAGATCATTCGTCTTCATGGAGTTCCTAAAGATATCATCTCCGACCGTGATCCGAGGTTTTGTTCTCAGTTTTGGAAGAAGCTTCAGTTGGCTTTGGGTAGTGAGCTTAAGATGAGTACGGCTTTTCATGCTGCAACTGATGGTTAGACTGAGCGTACGATTCAGACGCTCGAGGATATGTTGCGAGCTTGTGCTTTGGAGTTTCAAGTTAGTTGGGAAAAGAGTCTGCCGCTTGTGGAGTTCTCCTACAACAACAGTTACCAAGCGAGTATTCAGATGGCTCCGTTTGAGGCACTTTATGGAAGGAAGTGTTGTAGTCCTTTGTGTTGGGACGATTCTAGTGAGGCTGTCGTTCTTGGCCCAGAGTTGGTTCAAGAATCGATTGAGCAAGTGAGGTTCATCCGCGAGAAGCTTAAGGCAGCCCAGGATCGACAGAAGACGTATGCAGACCTGCGGCGTAGGCCGATTGAGTTTGAGGTTGGCGATAATGTTTTTCTTAAGGTTTCGCCGATGAAAGGTGTTAAGAGGTTTGGACTTAAGGGCAAGCTTAGTCCTAAGTACATTGGACCGTACGAAGTGCTCGAGAGAGTTGGCGAGGTAGCCTATAGGTTGGCTTTACCTCCGAATCTGTCGAAGGTTCACGATGTGTTCCATGTGTCGCAGTTGCGTCGTTATAGCAGTGATCCTTCTCATGTTCTACAGGCTGATGTTATCGAGGTTGAACCTAACCTGACTTATGAGGAACGTCCTATTCGCATTTTGGAACGTCAGGAGAAGAGGTTAAGGAATAAGGTTGTACCTTTGGTTCGGGTTCTGTGGAGAAGTCAGAAGATTTCGATAGCTATGATAGCCGTGTTTTAAAGACGATACAGCATCTGCTTATCCGCGATGTTAGCCATGTTGAGAAACTATCATTGGGGACTTGGTGCACACATGTTAGTACTTAGTATGTGTTTGATTAACGAGAGTATAAATTATCGAGTCTCTGTATCACCCTCTTTGTGTGTTAGGCCTTTGTCATTGAATACTCACCTCGTCACAGTCATTTGTTTACTCTTTACTCTGGTTAATCAATCACGTACTAACCCTCTTGTATGAATACTCATCTCGTCACAGTCATTTGTTTCCTTCTTTATTTTTTTTCACGTATAGTTAAATAGTGTATAAATTATCGAGTCTAAGCATCACCCTCTCGTATGAATACTCATCTCATCACAGTCCTTTGTTTCCAATTCATGGACTATACAACCAATTGTATATGTTGTACGGTGTAGAATCTGAGTTTTGTGATGAAGTATCCGAGCTTTATGGTAAAGAATATGAGTTTTATTAGAAAGTATTGAGTTCATCCATTTACACATTAAAAACATGAACTTTGAATTAGCTCATAAATAAAGAATAAATATAATCTCAGATTCTTATACCTTGGTTATACAATGCTTATGATACAGCTAGATGTATAATCCTATTTGTGTGTTTTCTTCTTTATTTTTTATCATATGTATTTTAATTGAAGATAAACAAATGACTGAAACGAAGTATAATGTTTCTAGGTTCTATCTATGTGTGAGTTGGGAGGCGAGCCTACAATACCATTACAATGCAAGACACTGGAAATTGTTTCACTAAATGAAAGAAGTATACAGGGCATTGCCAGATTGTTGCGGAGCTCATACTACTTAGAGAGATTAACCATAGACACGGAAACTTATCGTGCTTGTCATCAGGTAATCTATTACTCGTATTACAGAATTGCTATACTTTGTGTGCTCCATGAACAATTTACGTTAGTCACCGGAAAGGACGACTTTCATGAATCCATGGCAGCATCACCTCAAGGTTGTGCAATTCATAGGGTTATTCGAAATTTACGCCAAATTACCCACACGCAACGGAAGCACAATCGACAATATAAAACCAAAAGTAGATAACTGTAAACAACAATAAGACGAGATATAAATATAGGGTAAATACCCAGGGCAAAACCCTCCAAATCCGGAGGTAAAACCCATAGCCAATCGAGCAATTCACTATAATAATAGTACCAGTACAATCCACCGTCCCGAATAATACACCAATTCGGAACCCACAATGATTTAGGAATACCAATCTAAACCCTAGAACAATTGACAAATTCCACCAACTGGCTAGTAAGACGGTCTAGATTAAACCACCTAAATTATGTGTAAATCCGTATACATGACCGTATACAAAGAACTATACTGACCTCGATTAACTGAACCCGAGATAAGAATCTTGACCATAAAATCACCTTGCTCCTGCCACCCAACCACACACTAGCCCAAGACAAGCACCGTCTTGTGTCAAACCGTGTGTAAGAACACCCAAGAAAACAGACCCGTTTCTTGTTAGAAGATACGGCACCAATTGAGCTCACGCTCAATTAAACCTGCAAGTTTTGCCTTTTGTGTTTGTGTGTGCTATGCTTGTCTACCTTCTGCCAAGATAAAAGGAGGAACTCCTTTTATATCCAACAACCAGCCAAATGATTTGGCTTCTAACCTACACTACGTGGGACCAAGCCAACTAAACAAGCAAAGCAAACCTTATGTTTTATTTCATAAGACGAAGTCCTAAATTGGACTAATACATTTACTTGGGCTGGACACAATTGTCGGGTCATGACCCAACAAATCTCCCCCTCCAGCCCAAGGGGAACGGAGGAATCAACCATTGACCTACCGTACTTACCAGTTGCACACCCGAGTTAGTATCTTACCTAACTCACAACCACGGCCAATGCACCGTGTACAGCCGTACAAAGTTAGTAGCATCACTTGAATTTGGAGAGGAGCCTCTCCCCCTCACTCTTACCACCCTTGCCCCCTTCTGCAACCTGGAAACTAACATGTCGACGCCTTTCGCATTTCCAGCCAACATGTGAGCTCTTCAGACGATATAACCCACGATGCAACTCCCCCTTCATAAGGACCATTGAACCCTTAGTCACCTTCACCACTCCCCCATGACCTTTGAACCCATAACCTTGAGAGTCTAATTGACTAAGTGAAATTAGATTCCGTCTCAACTTTGGAGCATAAGCAACCCGATCCAAAGTGTGCACCACCCCATTAGAAGTCTTGAATTTCACCACCCCAATACCCATGACATCCACCGTTGAATTATCCGCCAAACTCAACTTCTTAGTCACACCCAATTGGAGCTCTTCAAAACATTTTTTCCGGAAGCAAACATGATTGACACTACCCGAATCTAAAATCCATTCCTCCTCAGAAGAAGCATCGTGCCCATTTGAGACCGCAAGTAATTCATCACCATCGGTTAAGAAGCAGCTACTACTCCCTTCACTTCCTTCACCGATGGTGTCACTCTTGCCTTTCCCGCTTTTATTAGGACAAAACCTCCTAATATGCCCAACTTCACCACACTTGTAACATTTCACATCCTTGCTTGTAGAAGCATTCCTGGACTGAGACCGGCCATGCTTTGACCCATCACTCCTGTTTAATGATCGACCTCTCCCACCATGAGCAACGGCGTACCGTATCTCGCGCGCCTTTGTGCACCCCTGACCTTGTCCTTCTTCCTTGCATCAAAAGACAATAGAGCTGCTTGCGCTTGATCCATAGTAATGGTATCCTTCCCGCACAAGATAGTATCCACATAATTTTCATATGTATCCAGGAGAGAGTTAAGGAGTAACAATGCTTTGTCTTCCTCCTCCAACTTTACTTCGATTTTATTCAACTCATCTAAGAGTCCATTAAACATATTCATATGCCCAATGAGATTTCCATCCTCATCCATCCCCAACCGATACAACCGCCGCTTCAAAAACAACTTATTGGTTAAGCTTTTAACCATATACAGCTTTTCCAATTTTTCCCATATCGCCGATGGAGAGTCTTCATCAAGAACGCAATTAATGACTGAATCTGAAATACACAACCTGATGGTACTAGGACACTTCATACACACCTCTTCCCAGTCATCATCACTCATCTTTTCCGGTTTACCACTAACCCCCTTCAAGGCTCTAGCCAAGCCAAGATGAACCAAGAGGTCTTTCATCGTCCTTTGCCAGAGGGTGAAGCTACTTTTTCCGTCAAACTTCGGTACACCAAACTGAGATCCCAAATTTGACGTCATTGTCAGTTAAACCGCCACCTAGGACCGAGCCCAAGTGGCTCTGATACCACTTGTTGGGAAATTTATGCCAAATTACCCACACGCAACGGAAGCACAATCGACAATATAAAACCAAAAGTAGATAACTGTAAACAACAATAAGACGAGACAGAAATATAGGGTAAATACCCAGGGCAAAACCCTCTAAATCCGGAGGTAAAACCCACAGCCAATCGAGCAATCCACAATAATAATAGTACCAGTACAAAATGCTTTGACGGTTTTTGGAGAAAACTTCTCAAAAAAGATTTTAATTTCTTTAATCAATGAGTAAAAATGAAATACAACCTAAGCTTATATAGCCTTCTAAACCGACCTATGAAGACTAGGATTGACCATATTTTGACCCTTATTAAATTTAGTCCTACCTAGTTTCTAACATAATCATCTAATGCAATTTTATGGAAAAGATAACTTGAAAACATAGATTACAAAGTTTTGACAAGTAATAAACTGACGTCTCGAATTCACGCTTGAAGACTTCACACGGCTGCCTACTCATGGCTGTTGCTCCGTCTATCCTCGTTTTGCGTACTTGTTTCAACTTGTCAAACCGTAATTTTATTAATCATCGTATTTATTTCGAGATTATTGAATTTAATTTTATCCGTGATTACTGTTAGTTTTCTTAAATTTTTTGCCCCCCTTTCCATGCATCAACATAACCCATAATTTTTAATCATCGTATTTATTTCGGGAGTATTTAATTTAATTTTATCCGTGATTCCCGTTAGATTTATTAAAAATTTTGCCCCCCTTTCCACGCATCAACATGTTGAAGCAAGTACGCAAAACGAGGATGGACGGAGCAACAACCACGAGTGGGCAGCCGTGTGAAGTCTTCAAGCGTGAATTCGAGACGTCAATTTATTACTTGTCAAAGCTTTGTAATCTATGTTTTCAAGTTCTCTTTTCCATAAAATTCAATTAGATGATTATGTTAGAAACTAGGTAGGACTAAATTTAATAAGGGTCAAAATATGGTCAATCCTAGTCTTCCTAGGTCAGTTTAGAAGGCTATATAAGCCTAGGTTGTATTTCATTTTTACTCATTGATTAAAGAAATTAAAATTGTTTTTGAGAAGTTTTCTCCAAAAACCGTCAAAGCATTTTGTGTGGCAATACACGAGTGTAGAGATAACAAGAGAGTCTATGCGTTTCGAGTCTTGACTTAAGCCGAGGACGTGATCCGAAGTTTAAGGGGAATTTCTTGTCGCGTTACGAGAATTCCGTCCATTATCAAGCTATAGGTCTAGCTAGCTTGGTAAATATCCAAATTTCACACAAAAAAAAAATATTTCATCCGTTCAAAATATCCATAATGTCGATCAACCACGATCAAATGCCAAATATCGACCAAAACGCTTCCGCACCCGAGCCCTTCACGTTCCAAAATCGTGACGATCCTATTGAAGCAAATCCCGACCAAGAGGACTCATTTTTCAATTTCGAGTGGCTGACATTTTCATGTTTGGACAATGAGAATGATCCGTTCCTCGACTTGGACAGTCCACCTCGGTTTGACATGGAACAAGGGGAAATTGATTCTCCTCAATTTATACCATCAGAAAACCCTAACTCCTTTCAAACTTCCACACAAAATAACAATCTCAACCTTGCACCTATAACCACCCAACTTCCACCCTTCATAGTCCAGCGACGCACCACCGGTAAACGGGTTGGCCCCGCAAAATCAACGCCACCAGGGGTTACGTCGCCAAATTCAGACGGTCACGGTGGTTTGCTTGACTCGACCTCTGAATCAACGATTTTTACCGAATCCTTGGGCAGAAATGACACCAGCAGCGGCGGGAATAACGGCGGCAGCAATCATGGTTTCAGCTGTGAGGATTTCGGGGAGAGTGATTTCGAGAAGGAAGGAGAGAAAAGCGACATCAGTAGCGGCGGCAGCAGCGAGGACAATACCGAATCTAGTGACGGGTTTGAAACCGAAACAGGGGAAGGGAAATGAGTGAATTCCGAGTACCAATTTGTTGACATTGAAAAAATGGATTCCGCATCTAAGCCATCGCCACTCAGCCTATTGAGGGCCGCAGCAAACGAGACAAAACCGAACCCGAATAAAACAGCCAAACTCGAGGAAAATAACGACTCATGGCCGGAGGATTGGATTGGTTTAACGCCCCATTCGAAATGGAACCGACAGAATACGGGAATTATCATTCATAAGTCGATTGGGAGTAATGGGCCAATTGATTCCGATGAGGAGGCTAGTACCGCCACTTCCCGACCTCCCAAACGATTGAAGATGATGGCCAGGCGCAAAAAACGAAGATACAAGAACCGAGACGATTCTTCTTGAAGAGAGGGTGGTTCAATCTCTTCTTCAGATATCGAAACAAATATCCTTTTTATTCTTGCACAAAAGAAAAACACAAAAACAAACAAAAAGTCTTCCGCTTCCGCAAAAACGCATCAAGTGACACCATTTGGTCGGGTTGCACCTAGTGCATTCGGATCTCTCGCCTCACTTGAATTCACAATTAAGTCTTCCGCTCCGCTATACGCATCAAGTGGTATCAAAGCTTCGGCTCTTGATTTCCCAAAAAATCTAGACGGTCCTAGGCGTGTCAAAACCAAGTTGATAGGTTGAATTTCCGATTGCGATTGGAGTTCAAAGGTTAAACTTGAACATGTCGTTCAAGGGTTAATCGGTTTTGATCACTCATCTCTAGAGAGTGTTCTAGACAAAAAAAAAAAAAATGTCACTGTTCACGCCGGTACTATTCATCCGCGAAAAAAAATAACAAAACTGAAAAAAAGGGACAAAAGATGGGACCCTACGATGATGCAATTTTGTTCATCTTGAGACGGTCACGAGAAATTGAGTGTCTAAGGATTGGACGAGAAGATTTGGCACGTTGTACTATGTGTCATGGGTTTGGACATTCATATATTTCTTGCCCTAATGAGGAATACATATCCTTTGAACAATATCGATGCTTGAAACGATTGCGAGTTCAAGGTAAACTGATGGAACAAAGGTTGTTAGCACACTAAAATTGCAAGAAGAAAAGGTTGCATCTTATGATGCTCACGAAGAAGAAGCAGAAAAGCATGGAGAGACGCCACAGAACAGTCCAGACGACTGTCAGATTGTAGAAATGCCTGATCTTGTTGAAACGAACGGTGGAGCAGAGTGTCAGATAGACGACTGTCAGTTTCAGGATGATGAACCAAAAGAAGAGGACGAGATTATCATAATAGAGTTATTAAGTGATGATGATCAAATTAAAGATGTGATTGAAGATGACATATTTTCTTTTGAAGATGAATCTCATACAAAAGGTACTTGTTTATTTGATCCAAATCTACCAATTGTTTTTTATGAAGAATTTGAAGAAGTTTATGACGAAGCTCACGTGGAAGAAAATGTTCATACAAGTGGTGACGATGCAAATCAAGATAAACTTAATCTTTTGCCAGTCTTGGATAAGGAGTTTCTGGGCAATCACATTAATTTTGATTCTCAAGTTAAAGAATCGTATCAATCACCAATTGATAAATACATTGATGAGAAGCTACATGGTGGGAACTCTAATTTCTTATTGAAGTCAATTTTCCTGGAAGCTCATTATGATCTTGTTGTTTCGAGAAACTATTATTTGGATTTTGGTAGAATTGTGCATGGAAGGTGGTGGGGAGGAAATCACAAGAAAGTAAGGCACAAGCACAGATGGCACAAAATGGTTTTTCATTACAAATTCAAATCACTGGAGATGGATAAACATGAAGATTATATTGAAGATGATGAGTTGAAGAAGAGATCAACGGCGTGCGCAAATAGCTTCATGTTCTTAATCAAGTTGAATCTAACTTCCAGATTTATTTTTGATCCCGGTGGCATCAAGTATTTCCAAGAATCGGGTCGTTTCTTTTTGAAGAAGGAGAGAATGAAGCGTAAATAGACCCTATAGAAGAGGTCGTGCCTAATTTAGAAAACCAAGTGATCCCAAGCCCAAGTAATGCATTATTTACACACAAAATATGGATGGGCTCCATTAAGGAAAAGGAAATATGTGCAATCAAGACCCGAGACCCATGGAAGACTTGAAACCGTGTGGGGCAAGGGGAGGTCGGCGGCATCAACAAATATCAAGAGGAATTTCAACTTAGTTTTTAGTATTTTCAACTAGTTTGAATAAGGTTTGAAAAATTAGTCTAGTTTGTGAGTTCTATGCTTCAATCATCCTAGAACTCACAAAAATGCATTAAATGTAGTCTTAGAGGCCAAGGCATTTTGGCCTATATAAGGACCAAGCCTCCCTCATTTGTAATCATCCAAGTTTAAGAAAAAAAACCTTTTAGAGAGAAAAACTTGTTGTTTCAATCTTTTCTTAAGATCGACGAGTTCGAGTCTTGCCTTAAACCAAGGACGCGTTCCGAAGTTTGAGTTGAATTACTTGACTTGTTTCGAGTAATTCCCCCATTGTTATCGTTATAGGTCTAACGATAGCAAATATCCCATTGGTTCGATCTCTTCATCAGATATCGAAACAAATATCCCTTTTATTCTTGCACAAAAGAAAAACACAAAAACTAACAAAAAGTCTTCCGCTTCCGCAAAAACGCATCAAGTGACACGATTTGGTCGGGTTGCACCTAGTGCATTCGGATCTCTCGCCTCACTTGAATTCACAATTAAGTCTTTCGCTCCGCTATACGCATCACTCGTTCCTCCTCAAGTCCAGTACTTTAAACGCACTTAAGCTACCTAGAGCAGACAATAACCCCGAAATCTTGT
Organism: Silene latifolia; assembly: GCF_048544455.1. NCBI lineage: Eukaryota > Viridiplantae > Streptophyta > Magnoliopsida > Caryophyllales > Caryophyllaceae > Silene > Silene latifolia. The sequence continues at coordinate 47,015,425 of NC_133532.1, read as the reverse complement.
TGTTTGACAGTATAAGGGTATTGAGTGTGTATTTTGCCAATTGAATCTGTAAATGGCCCTTTCAACTTATTATTTGACAAGCTTAGAATTGAAAGCTCCGACAGGGACGCAAACAAACTCAGCACTTCGTCTATACTAATCTAACATCAAACTTCTAGCAACAAGACGATTTCAATCAGCTAATGTAACTATGTAAGGCACACAAAAATAGCTCAGTCAAATTGTCATTCTTACCACTACAACTTCTTCCAACATATTTAATCACCTATATATTATTTCATCTATAGTAATTTTAATATCAAACTCCTAGCAAAAAGACGATTTCAATCTTCTAATGTAACCACAAGAAAAATAGATTCAAATTCGTCATACCTCGGCCTGAGTAGCAATCTCACCGCGGACAGCATATTCACATTTCAACACCTAGAGATAAAATCATAGCTAAAGTAAAAAAACTTGTCCGCTATATATAACAGCTGAATTTCATCGCAGCAAAAGCCTCTAAAGTTCTCATATTTTTAGTTGCAAACTAAATACAAGCACACACTAAACTAATTTCCAAACCATCAAATGGCCAACATCAAACCAATACAACACCCTAGTCCATAAAAGGTCCACAACAAATATTCCCGCCTTTTCACTAAAACGTATTTTAACGGAAGTTCTCAAATATTTGAGACGGAATCTAAAAAAAAAAGAAGCACAAAACTATATACAAACCCTGCCAACTAAAAAAACTATAACATTGCTCGGAGAGTTGGAGTTTAAAGTCCAATGTCTAAGGCATATGCTCCAAAAACTTTGACTGCCTAATTCTGATACGGCAAAAATCAAATCACGTTATCCTATAATAAAACCTTATCCAAGAGAGTTGTTAATAAATCAAATCATTTAATAACACAAGAGATTAACAGTATGTTAAGTTGCAAAAGACTGGTTCAATGACCAATGATAATTTGGAGTACTTAAAGCTGCAGCAATGACAACCCCAAAAAAACCAATTAAAATTAACAACATCCAGCATAACAGTACAAACAATAATACGCAAGATAATCATCACCCAGCAACTTAATTATGAGTACTTAAAGTTGCAGCAGTGGCCTATCTCCGCGACCCAATGACGAAAGCCAATTCAAAAATATCAGTCGTTTGCGACATCAATGGCTCCTCAAATGACGAAAACAACTTTAATCAACACCCATATATGAGATGTTGGTGAAGCATACAAGGCGTCGCAATGGAGGTAACATTAATTAGCTGATTACTAATTCATGACCTATCGCTACCACCCAAAGCAACAATGCCAAATCACGTAACTCCGTTGACAGATACTCAAACATAACACCATATAAACACCCCGACCCCAAATCCTACAACCAAAATCGTGCTAAAAAAAACCCAGTGCTGCACATTCCACACTCTACTTTATAACTCTCTAGAACTGTAACATCGTAATCATACTGTAATCATTCTGATAAAGTACAACAAATAATTTCGCCAAAACAATAAACTAACATTGCTACACTACCAATAAAACATGGGAGTCGGGGATAATAGAGGTCGAAGAAATATTTTTTACCATGTAACAACATGAAAGCAGGTTCGCAGTCTAAGGTTCCCTATTTCTTTTTCTATTTAATATTACGAAACAACATTAAATTGTTATCCTAATTGCTACTGTTTCTGGCATAGCATTTTACTATCATCCAACAATAAGAAACAATACATGGATAAGACATCGTACATCCAACCCCTAAGCTCCCAATCGGCCACTAAACGTAAGAAGCATTTACAGATAATTAGCAAAAATTGCCAAGTAGCATCCCACAATTTGATGCCAAAACATAATAAAACAATAAATTCAAAAGGGGTTAATGTTGCTTAAGACCGTCTTAAGCTTACAATACAGTCATTTCAGCTAGCATTCAATGTACCACATCACATAAAAAGAAGCCTTGTTAAGCTTAAGACGGTCTGTACTAATATTTTATACGGTGACATCAGAACTAAACCAATAAAGATACACAATTCAGTTTAATTACCTCCTTAATGTCCCTTTCGGTGAGGCTGGCCCTTTGAGAATCACCTATTAATCACCTATTTAACCTGATAAATCCAACCTTTTCCTTGTCGCCGTCTCGAATAGCCACCCATTTGAATAGCTCCCCTAAAACTAAACAACAATGTAAATAGATTAAATTATTAAAACATGATATAAAAATCCAAAATAAGGATAAAGTGCTAAATATGAATCGAATTGAATAAACAGTACAAAAACAATCGGGAAACTCACCCCCGAATAATCATCCGGAAATAGAGAGAGAAGGATAAAGTAGAAGAGAATTAGCCATATGAGTCTCGAAGATGGCCTCGTCAAACTGAAAATAAACCTATGTAAAAGGGGAAGTTGGAGTTAGGATCAAAAACATAAAATTCAACAGGGTATACGGAAAATAAACCTGCCGGCAGTTAAATAAATAAATTTGAAATAACAGCGTAAAAGGGAAAAGTTGAAGTTAGAAAAACCTTGAAATTTAACAGGGTACAAAGTAATAACTAACAGAGTAAAAGGGGAAAGTTGAAGTTAGGAAAAACCTCAAAATCAGTACCAACGGAAAAAAAAAACCAACAAATTTGGCAACAGCTTGCGAGTTCACTAACCTTTTACGAGCACTTTGAGGAATTCAAGACCCAGAAGCATTTCCACGACTCCATCCTGAGGATCGGAACTAACAAGGCCTGCACTGAAATGAGAACAAAACGAACAATGATTAGGATAAACGGACCATCAGTATACTGGTTAGCTCGATCAATACCATCATAACAAACCAAAAAATACATGTAGTAAAATGCGGCGACACGACTCTATTATTAATTGACAGGGCTCTATTCCAGAGGTGGCAACAATCGATATCAAGCCACAATCAACAACATAGTCCCAACAACAAGCGTAATAACACCTGCAATAACAGACCAGGAAGGCTTCTAAATCAACAACGAAAGAAGAAAATGAAGCAATTCCAGCACCGGGAGCATTTCCACGGATCCATAAGACGGACTAACAAACCTTAAATGTAAAGGATAACATAATAATAAACAATAATGAGGGTAAACGGCAACAGAAATACATACTCAACTGAACAATCGAACAAGCTAAACAAACGGGTAAAAAATCTAGAACAAACCATAAAATACCTGTAGTAAAATGCGGCGACACAACTTGAAAATTGACAGGGCTCTATCCCAGAAGTGGCAGCAAGCGATATCAAGCCACAATAAACAACATAGTCCAACAGCAAGCATAATAACACCTGCAACAACAGACCAGGGACACTACTAAATCAACAACGAAAGAAGAAAATAAAGCAAATCAATAGCCATGAATCGAATGGAGTACAATAAAAATCGAATGTACTCCGTAACTACTTTAACTTCACAAATGTACAAAAAGAGGAAAAAAAATAGAGAAAAAAAAACTGACCATGAAGAAAGAGTTGGGGGATTGAACAAGGCGCTTGAGCTTGTGCTTCCTCTTCTCAAGCTCAGCTCGTGGGTTGATCTGGGTTAACAAAATGGTCTTTAAGTGCAGAATCAAACACGTTTTTAGAGAAGTAAAAGTTTCTAACGAATGGCATCGACTCTTTTCATTGTTTGGAAACAAAAGTACAACAAACCACATCTTTGGTATTGTTTAGGTGAGATAAAATATACTGAACAATGCAATCTGGCAATGACTCCATTCACTCTTGAGGAATTATATGAAATAATTAATTACGACCCAAAACTATAAATCAAATTAAACAGTAAAAGGAGAATGAAAGGAGTGTTATATATTGGAAAATACAACAAATTGAAAAGAAAATCTAATGCTAGCAGCTCAAAGCATAAAAATGAAAAAGAGAAATATAAATAGAACAGATTAGTACTAATAGAGTAATACATAACTGAAAGAATACCTAAAGAAAAGATGAAAAAGAGAGAGATGATAAACAACAACAGGAGATGGAAATTGAAGAAGATGAAGCTGCGATTGATGCGCGTCAAGAGCTTGTGAACTTGACCAGCAAAATGAGAATCGAGAAATATGAGGGAGAATTGTATAACGGTTTATTTGGCTAAAGTGTAATGACTATAGAGCAAAAACCTTAAAATGAAAGACAGAGAAACCTAAATTGAGGAGAAATAGTAGTCCCGAAATACCTGAGTTTGGGAAAGTAATCTCCGTGTAAGGATCAAGATGAGCAAATGAGCGTGATTATGAATTAATTAAATAACCCAAGTGAAAAATCTACAAATGGCCCAGGAAAGAAATTTAATCAGGTGTAGAGTATAACTAACATCGAACGCAACAATCTGGAAACAATTGACTTCCAATCGACACGGATACTACCTTTAAGGCATCACGAGATAGACATGTGTCAAATGTTTTAGCATTCCACCAAAATCCAGAACATACTCGAACTTCAACAAATCCAATAACCAAACAACAATCACAAATTCGAAAACCTAAAAGCAACATAAGAAAAGCAACCAAATTAAAATGTGAATTAAAAGAGTAAGGGAGGTTACCAATAGCAGGCGGAGCGGAAAAATGAGAACGTCACATACTCACATAACTTTCCTCCAAAGTGAAGCCTATAATTAAAACTGAAAGTTAATAAACAAGTGGATTTAATCCTTATATATACAACAAATACACCTCAACCTCCAAATCATTTGATGGTTTGACAAATCGAGAAAAATGAAGACATAGATCAGGAACGAGAATGAGAACAGTAATAAATCCCACCCCAGGGCCTTCACCAAATGAGAACAGTAATAATCAAATCAATAATAACAATAATAATAATAATAATAATAATAATAATAATAATAATAACGCTAATCGACGACAAACACACAAAAAATGAGAAAGATGAGTTCACCCGTTCTAAGATAAGTGGATATCAGAGCTAAAATCATGGTTGTTCCCGCCGTTGTCATCCAGAAGCAGCATCGTCATCGCCATCGCCATCACATCAACACCTTATCGTCATCACCATGACACCAAGTGATTAAACAAGGATACCAATTGATCACCCTAATTTCGATCGCATACATGATTTGCCCGATATGAAAATCGATCTCCATATGACAATAAAGAGGATAAGAAAGAAATCGTAAACTTAAAAACCGAAACTAATACGGCGAAATGAAACTAATAAAGATGGAGAAATGAATTACCATGTGAGGAGGGAGATAAGCTGAGAGTAGAAAGTGGTATGTGGGTGGAGGGAAGGAGTGGTCCAGCCAGAAAGATGAAAAGGTAGAATGAAAGACAGAGAATAAAAGAGGGTAAACGGAAGGTCGGGATTGAGAGGCAGAGAGCAAGGGCTAGGATTGGAAGGGTACTATTCATTGCTACAGTAACCTCAAGTTTACTCTTTTTAAAGTGTAAGGATTTATAAGTAACACATGATGTTTAGAGATTATTTCTAGTTAGATAATCAAGTAATTAATATAAGTGAATTATTACTAACCTATATAAAAATTACACGTGGATTAAACTTAAATGCTTTAAATAGCCTTTTAATAATATTGTATAGATTAAACAATAAAAGTGGAATGAAGAAGGTCTCATTTAAATTCACCATGAACACAAAATTATAAATATAATTATCTTAGTTTATAAATATTATTAAAAGGGTAAACCTTAAAAGCCACGTAGACAATGCCACCTTGCATAATCAAAATTCCACGTCACCAATTATGGAAAGCCACGTCATTATTTCTTATTTAAAAAGAAAAAAAATTCAACCATTAAATGTAAATAGCATAACAAACATTAACTTTGGCTTTTTTAATTTTTAGATAAATTAAACAACCATTAAAAATAAATTCATACTAAATTTAAAATTTTTTTGTTTATTGTTAGAATATTTTAAGCAACAAATAAATATCACATAATTATACACCATTTATAAAATAATAAATAATTTGTAAATATTAAGAGCAAATAATAACATACTTAACATTAAACATTAATATTTTAATTTTTAAAACTAGATTAGGTTAAACAAAAAATTAAAAATTTACATCACCCTAATTTTAAATTGTTTATATGTGCAACTCCCTCTTAAATCTTATTGAAATAAACTTGCTCAATTTTGTTAAATTTGATAAATAAATAAATCTATAAATATAATTTATAAATAAAAGGCAAGGCAAAATATCCACCTCTTTTAATTTCGTAAGATAACTCTCTAAACAATTCTCATGTAATGTGAATTTTGTAAAAAAAAAAAAAAATAACCTTTTACATTTCTTTCTATTTACTCTATATTTATGTCTAGAATAAATATGCTAATAATGAAAACGAATACTCAAAAGTCATGAAACCTTTCTACATAATTATGTATATATTAACTTTGATAATAATAATAAAAAAAAGTCTAAAAGTCATAAAATGCATCCTCATTTGGCTATATAAATGTTTTATGGAAGGCAATATTTGTGAGCCAAAATTCTTTTTACCCCTATTGCCAAAAAAATTGTATGTATGTGTCAATAATCTTTCTTATCATTGTATCAACATCAAGCTATGTATATTAAGGTTTTTAAATTAATAATTTATTTATTTATTTTTAAGTTCAATTGGTTTGAAATAATCTTCACATTTTTAACCCTAATATATATGTAATTTTGTTTTCATTTAGAAACTATCAAGATTTGTGGGGTTGAACTATTCAAAGAGAAAACTTAAATTAATAACGATAAGGTTAACATTACATAAATCAAATTCCACCATTTTATTTGTTATTAATCACTCAGTGGATTTTTTTGTTGGTGACTCTCTTATTTCAGTTCAACTCTGTCTAAAATTGACGAGCAAAAAAGAACAGTTGCCAAGTTATCTATGACAAGAGGGGAATGTTTTACCTTGCTTTCTTTGAAGGTTGAACCAGCAATTCCAACATTCCAACTTCCTCCTGCTCATCTCGTTTCTGACAGCTGATCTCTTGTGGCTTAAAAGAACCGGTCATCATTAGAGCACAACATCATTTAACATGACTGTAATAAAAACTTAGCAAGACCTTATACATTTCAATGACATGCTAATCATTTATCCTATAACCAGTAGCATACTGCATTATCATTATTACTCTGTATATATTTTTTTAATAGAGTCGTTGTTGTACTGATCCTCCATATTTTGGAGTGTGTACACACAACGTAAATTGTTGACAATTGTAAAAGGCTACTGAAGAGCATCGAATGATAGAGAAATTGTTGATATCAATAGTCTGGTGGGCGCCTGACTATAGCATGAAGAAAATGGTGCTCCTTGTGCAGTTAAGAACGTGTACCAGAGTACGAGTTCTGGCTATAAAAGTACTCCTCCAAAGCTCAGTTCATAAAGAAGAGAAAAGAAATGTTCGCTCCAACATCGTGCATGACATAAATTAAATTTGCAACACTAAAGCATGGCAGCTCAAGCTATGTTGCTTCCTCTTCATCATTCTCGAGGGTAATTGTCCAAGGAAAATAGGAAGGGTCATGCACGATGGCGATCATGATATATATGTTTCAACGTTTTTGCTCAAACATCTATACAAGTGTTTGTTTGCAAAACAACTTGTTGAGTTTATGGATTCAAGTACCTAAGAGGGGGAGGGGGTGAATTAGGTACTATTTAAAAATTTTAACTTCAACTTTATTAATTAAAGTGAGTTGTACGAACAAAAGAGATGAGAGAATACTTCGAATAATATTGCAAGATTAAGCGAGTATTAAAATGAATGTTTGCTAAAGTATGAAAGTAACAATTGTTCTGACTGTAGCTATTTGTCTCGATTTTATGGAGCTGATCGGACCAAATGTGTGATATGATGAATTACTTGAAAGTTAAGCAAAGCAAAACAAACAAGATAAATAACAGCGGAATAAAATAAAGAAGATTAAACACGAGATTTTTGAATTGGTTCGGCAAGAAACTCAAGTGCCTACGTCCAATCTACTTTTTATTGATTTTTTTAGTGATCTACTCCGACTACTAAAAGACCCGTACAATAAAAAACAACAACCTACTCCGGTTGTGATACAAGTCCAAGAACTACTCCGTTCTTAGGACAAGCCAACTCGCAACCTACTCCGGTTGCCAAAGAGTTGAAGACTACTCCGTCCTAAACTCTACACACACACTAAGAATGTTATAAGGATCAAGCTTCCACTATCTTATTCTTAACAAAGAATTGAGGCGGACAACTTTTACAAGATCAACAATTCATAAGTGAGAGAGTTTAGTATATTAAAGTAACAGTAGCCATGATTGTAACAACTTGAAGACTTTTAAAAGTTTTGCAAAATAAACACTCGGTTTTTAAGCTTTAAAAATGATTTGCAAACTTGAATTAAATCTCAGAAAAAGTCTTAGGATTTTTAGAGGAAATGGCACGCCTTTTATAGAGAGGATGAGCAAAGGAGTTGTTAGGATTTTGAAGGGTCAAAGACCATCACATGTGATGAGTCTCAACAACCTCCCAAACTTGCACCAAAGAAGGTTCTTATTCAAAAGGCAAAAGAAAGAAAGAGTGTTTGAGATTTATCCAAAAGTGACCATAAGTTTTCAGAAAACAAAGGATGTGAAACAAGTCACATGATGACAAACTTGCACAAAAATGGCAAAAACCAAACCTTTCTTTATGAAAGACCAAAGGGTCAAAATAGCACAAAGAGGAAACATTTTGAAAATGATAATTACTCAAACCACTTTTTCTTGAACGCCAAATCCTTGAAAAAATCTGAAAGTTATTTTACCAAATACAAGACACGTGAATGTCATTTTGAAAGATAAGAAAGAGTTCAAGTTGTTACAATTGCAACAAGATCCATTGCTTTCATTACTTTTGTGATCGTCTTGATTTATTTCTATTACTCTAAAATACTTTACTTTCTAACTTGTACATTAGATGACACCTAAGACTCAATACAATGGGATGATCAACAACTCAACACTTCTTAATCCAAGCTTGATTTAACCATAAATCCTGAAAAGATAAACTAAGATAGCACACATTAAATGGGCATGTTATCATCAATCAAAGGAACCCAACACAACTGAAAATCTGATTGATAGATAATTTAATAGAGAAGCATAACAAGTTGCTAAGGGTTTGTAAAAAAAGTTAACCAATACTTAAATAATGATTTGCATTATTTAATAGTAATAACACACTAGAGCCAATTTATCGAGAGTTTCTCGCACGACGAATTGGAGCTTGGAAGCCTCGGGAGATTGCCGCAACCGTTCTTGTAGAACCACACTGCAACACACCAAAGGAAAATATATAACTTAGCTTTAAGAGTTATATCGAGGCCAGGGTTGATACGGATGAGCAGCAAGGTTTAAAAAATAACGAAACTTAATCAGGATAGTATAGCACTTACGTTTTCACATGTGACAAACATGAGGCGATTTTCCTTAGTAAGAACAGTTTCAGGACTCTTACACCCATTGCATATCACATATTCATCTGATCAACAAATGCACGCACAGGACAACCCCCATTTCCATTAGTATGGTTTGATTCATATCACATATTCATTTGATCAACATTGCATATCACCTGTGGGTGTTATTCATTACTATGAACAGACTTGGGTTCATATATAATAATGAATAACACCCTAAAACCATACTAATAAGTAAACCCTGTTATATATGTTTCGTAAGATAAAAGGCACAACTTACTGGCATATTTTCTCAAAATAGATTCAATGTGCTTCACTTGAAACCTTCCATTAATCACCAACTGAAGCTTTCCGTCTAGAGCTGCATTGGAAGCCAATTCCGCCTCCAGATAGTCTTGCAGATGTTCTGGTTTCCGGTGCATCCTGGATGACAGTTGTTTTATAAGCAAGGTTTTATTACTTTCACTTTTTACTGATATAAAAATAACATCACCACCTCAAGTAGTCTATATCCTAAAAAAAAAAATACAGAGCTAAAAGATCAAATGTATAAGAATCAAACTCACGTCTTGCAGAAATCGAGAAAGTTGACAACAACAGTCTTTTTTGTTCCCTGTCGAAGTACCTCTGGAACTGGGAGCCTCATAGCCATCTTGGACTTGATACTAATGACACCGAAAATCCTTTCTAACAGCTGAAAATTTGACGGACGTTATAAAGACATTACGAATATGGTAAGGCTTCGTATGTACGGAGGCTAGACAACAATCATCCAGACTAAATAAATGCATTGAATCATATATATATATATATATATATTCACCTCTCCATACAGGTAATCTTGGTCAGTTGGTATACTTATTAGTTCACTAGGATTTAGAGGTTGTTCTGTCAGATGATTATCATGGTCACTCCCTCCTTCCTTAACTTCACTGCCTTCATCTACAAAAACAAATGACACAATTGAATTAATTAATATGAATGAATCACTCACTCTATATATTGACAAAACTAAGTTACAAGCTTGTTTGAAGCCTAAACATCCTAGCTAGTAGCAAACGATAGCACGCACAACCAATGTTGTCAGGATCGGGATTCTACTTTGGATCGATGGGGAGGGTAGGATCGAATCGGTAGAATCGGATCGTAGAATCGCAACATTCTACAAACTCACAAAATGTAATTTTTTATTTGGTAAAAACATATAATTGAAAATCAACACACTTATTTATTAATATTTATTCATAAAATATCGGTAATTAATGATTAATGATTTTAGTATCATTGTATGAACAACTTACACGAAATTTGGGATTTACAGCGTCATTATATAAAAATATATATTAATTTTTTTTATTATGGAATCGGATCGTAGGATCGTAAAATCGTAGGATCGTAAAATAGTAGCACGCACAACTACGCAAGAGAAATTCGATAAAATGTAGAATTTGAATAAATCATATAGTACCTGCCAATAAGTGGGAGTTCTCGGCCACATCTGCCAGATTGACCTTCTTCTTCTTTTTCTTCTTCGTCGGATCAAATGGCGCTACCTGAAACATATGAAATTATATATAAGACGATAATATATTAATATATACTAGTCTGTATTAGATTAGATGAAGATTATTCAACAAAAAAATTATCTATATGCATGGATTTATTTAGGGACAGTTTTACAAAATTAACAACTAAAACATAAAACATAAAATTAGGGTTTATTGAGGGAGCGTCAATCAATAGTATATATTATTAGAAGACGATAATAATGTAGGATTGAAACTGAAAATAAGCAAACCTCGTGGAATTCGCTCATGGCTTGATTCTTGATTGTTGATCCTTGAAAAATTATATCAACACAAAAATCTGAACATGGAATGTATGTGTATATATGTAGATTAATCAGTCAAAAATATTAGGTAGTATAAATAATAAATAACTTATCAAGTAAAAAAAAAAACACCAAGATATTAAAAAGATGTGACGAAACTCAAACAAGAGCTAACAAGAAAAATCAGTAGCAACGTACGGACCTCTCTTTAAAAGAGGAAAAAAATAGGGTTTGTGGAAATTTGTATTAAGATGCAGGAGAGTGTTTGGTTTTGAGGTACTTATAATTTTATTTCCAAAATAGAATCTCCCTTATACTGAAAGAACAAGAGATCTTCCAAATTTTCCCGCCTAAATAAATTTGGCTATAATTGGGCTTTCATTATATCATATATGTAATTGAGCTTTTATTATATCATATCTGTAATTGGACTTTCATTATATTATATCTACAACTGAATTATACTTAGCTTAACCTTTTCCACCGATTAATACAAAACATTAATAATAATAAATTTTACAATTAAATTTCAAATTGAGTTAAATATGAGTTGTAGAATTGTTACTCGTATTTTCTTTAATATTTCTATCTAAAAAATCGCGCATTTGCGCGAAATCTATACTAGTAGGAATATTAATTAATATGCATTCCATCTATCTATATCTATATACTCCCTCTGTACTAGTCATTTGTTGTCCTTTTTTATATTGGGGTGTCTCAGTCAGTTGTTCTCCTTTCTATTTTAGGAGTGAACTTGATGAACAATTTGATCATTCACACTCAATTTGTTCCACTTATCATTTAGTAAATTGCCGTATTCTTCTTTCCTTGGTTGTGCAAAAACCAAAAGACAACAATTGACCGTGACGGAGTAAATATATTATTAGAGAAATGATAAATATAACACATTGGGTTGTATTTAAAGAGAAAAAGGATTACGCATCTGAGGTAGTACCTCAGACCTTGTAGTTTTTGAGCATATACACATTTTTTTCTGAGCATATTACCATTTATAAATATACTTTTTGAGCAATATTATATTTTTTTAGTGTAATGTTTTAGTAAATGTGCTCAAAAACTTTATACTAAAGCAGAACTCAAAAATTTTAAAATAAAACTCAGAAAATAAACAATAAGAGGTACTACCTCAGATGTATAGTCTATGAACTGTGTATTTAAACATTTAATATCCTTTTAAATTTGGTATTAATTTAGAAGTTAGGTAATAAATTACACATGAATCAATATTTTAAGTATTTATTTCCTTTTTTAATTGCTTAAATAACGAATGTTTGTCATTGAATTAATTAACACAAATATGAAAATATCCTTGTCCTCCAAGGAATCCCAATTGTACCTACTACAGTACCTAGTAACGTAGGTTGGCAGCTGACTAGTGAGTAGTGACTACGTCTGTGCATTGAGATACACCGACATCAAAAACGAGGATCCTCTTCATTTCTAAAAAAGAAAAAAAAAATGTGGAGGTCTATTACTTCTCAATGGTCCGGATTAAATTTGGACTAAATCGGATGGTTGTAGATTTATTTGAAAATAGAAAGGTAGATGAATAGATGAATGGGATTGATCAAAATCTATATCTATCTATATCTATCTATCTATCTATGTATATTAATAAAGGAAGCTTTTTTCGAGCGATTATAGAGAGTCCAATATTTATGAAAGACTTTGGAGCATTATTATTACGTAAGTATTAAAGATTAAGATTGATATTAAGAGAAGACCAATTCCAATACAAGTATACAACTAAAAGTTCTAGAATACGTGAAATACTATACGGAGTAACTATTTATATTTAATAGCCTATAAATACAGCGACATCAATAAATTACAAGAAATTTAAGATTTACTTTTTTTTAACCTTTCTTTTATTGTTTTCCCTTCCCAAATTCAATATGTATTGTCATTATTATTGTATGCTTTATAAATTATTAGATTTGTTGTTTTTATAGCATTTATGAACATGATTCCTGACATGAGTTATTTTTTATTTATGATGCAGGTCAATAACAAATTGTGCTAGATGGAACATATATTGAAGATCATATACGGATATGCATAGATGGATAGGTAAGATAAGAGACTAATGTTGTAAAATTGTTTATAGTTTTTTATTACTCCGAATAAGAATGAGTATTTGTTTCTTTCTTTTTTCGCTTTTAATGTTACGAATGTACTCCGTATAATTTAAGGCCTAATCTTTGTGATGATTAATGTGAAATTTTGATTTCTACTACGCGCAGCTATATATTCTTATCATTTAATGGACTTATCGATGTCGTCATGTTGGTTGTTTTATCCGAAGTACTTTAGTCGATCATAAATTAAAAAAAAAAAGGGGATAAATGCGAGTATTGAAATGGTATTATACAAGATTTTTTGGTAGGGTGGGATTGGTAATTTTGTATAAATATTGATGACAAATTGAGATCTAAAGTCATCCTTGGCTCGTTGGCAGGGGTGAACAAAAAGTGGCCCGGACCGGCAAACCGGACCGGTTCGGTTCAGACCGGACCGGTCCGGTCCAGACCGGATACATACCGGTCCGGTCTCCGGGTCCCAAAAAATATGGTGACCGGTCTCCGGTCCGGTCCACATTAAAAAATAAAACTAAATTTGCCTTATAAATTAGTACCGGTCCGGTCCAAACCCGGAAAAAACTGGACCTAAAGGGTTCCGGTCCGGGTCCCCTCCTAACCGGTCCGGTCCGCGGTCTTGGGATATGTGGTTATCCGGTCTGCGGGTTCATCCGGTCCGGTCCGGTTTTGGACCGGTGAACACCCCTACTCGTTGTAATGTGAACTATGTTTTTTAGAAGTATAAATAATTCCCATAATCCTTCGATCTCTATATGTCTCTATATAAGGAATATAGATTTCGGCATGTTTGTAAGATTTATAGGTATCTTCGACCTTAACAAAGATGAGCAGCAAGTCGGCAACACAAGAAATTGAAGTTCCTATTTATGAGATTAAAATTTACTACTCCCTTTATCTAAATAATTATTGGATTTAATTGTTTACCAATTCTGACATTGACTACGCAACGTCACCAACAATTTTTTAATCCAAAAGCTATAAAATATTTATGAAATTATAAGAACTACTATAAACAAGTTCCATAATATTACATGTGATTGAGCTATATGAAAGATCAAATGCATGTCTCATATCAAAATATATAGAGTATTAAGGTTAGTTAGGAAAGTAGTTAGGAAAGTGGTTAAAAACTAACCATAACTAACTCAATACTCCTTATCTCTACATCCTATATAAATACACCATCTTTGTAATAGAATCATAAGTTGGTTAATAATAACAGAATTAATTTTCTTCTTTCTTTACTTTCTCTCTTCCTCTCCGTAAATCTGTTATCAACACAATCATCATATCAATCATATGATTATGATCATCTAAGCTTGATCATGGTTTATATGGTATCAGTGGTATAACGATCCACTCTCTTTTCGCTTCCGCATTCATACAAATTCATATATTCATTGCTAATTCTTTGAGTATATTCATCACTTCCAATTACAATCTTTCTTTTTTGATCACACAAATCATCTGATCATATCATGGCTACCCCTGAATCCGGCGATCAAGAAACACTTTTTTCTCCTTATGATGATCCTCTTTTCTTGTCTACAACTGAACAGCATGGGTTGAGGTTAACAGAAACTCTTATTGATGGCACCAACTTTCGTCAGTGGCAGAGGGAGGTGATTCAGACTTTGCTTTCCAAGAACAAAATTGGGTTTATTTCTGGAGAATGTGCAATTCCTGATAAAAACGACAAGAGGTATAATTCCTGGATTCGTTGTGATCTTTTTGTGTCTCGGTGGATTAGGAATTCCATGATACAAGGTTTGCGTGATCATTTCCAATATGCAAGTTCTTCTAAACATCTTTGGTCAGAAATTATAGAACGTTTTGGTCAATTGAATGTGTTAGAGCTTTATGAATTGAAGAAGGAACTTGTTAATCTTAAGCAAGAAAATGCTTCTTTGATAGATTACTACACTAAAATCAAGGGTCTTTGGGAGAATATCGATCACATGGATCCTATTCCTCATTGTACCTGTGGTGTTATGTCCAAATGCACATGTAGTCTTCTCAAACGTCTTGTTGAGAGAGAGACACAAGCCAAGCTAATACAGCTTTTAATGGGTTTACATGCTGGTTATGAGCAAGTCCAATCTTCATTGTTATCAATGGATCCACTTCCTCCTATTAACAAAGCTTTAGGAGTACTACAGAAGATTGAGAGGCAGAAAACTATAAATGATAGTACAAATACTGCAGTTCTTGATTCTGTTGCTTATGCTGCTAAGAAACGCTATAACAATCCTCATACAGCTGATGCTAATCCCAAGGGTAAACGTCCCAAAGAAAACACAAACAATTACCCACCTTGTAAGCAGTGTGGTAAGACTAATCATAAGGTCGAAGATTGTTTCCAACTGCAGACTTGTCTTTTTTGCGAGATCAAGGGTCATATTGTTGACAATTGCTACAGTTTCAAAGCATGGAAGGCTAAACAAGCCAAGGGGAAGACAAAGACTGGGGATTCTGCTAGGCCACCTCAGAAACCAGTGAATAATGCAGAGCTGTGTGGTAACCAGGATGCTGAATATACTTCTGTACCACAAACTGCTCATTGTGCTAATATTAATCCTTTTTACCCCACTGCCTTTGGATATACACAGCCAGCCGCTCCTGTCTCAGTTCTGATCCTGCGATCCCATATGTTCCAAATACTCGGTCTATTCTCGTAGCTCTCAATCGAATCTGACTTCTCGTTATCACCTGATCTTGTACAAGGCATTGTAGATTCTGTAATGAATAAGGTGTTACAAGCTTTGACTGACAGGTCTTCTACTGCATCTGCTGATCCAGGATCTCAGTCTTACACTCACTTTGCAGGTAAGTCTTCTACTCAATTTACTACAGGCTTTATTCCCAGTAAGGATTGGGTCATTGATACTGGAGCATCTGATCACATGACATCAGATGTCTCCTTGTTGCATGATATTAAGAAATTACATTCTCCATTATTTGTTTCTTTACCTGATGGTTCTATCAAGACTGTTTATTACACTGGAAATGTCTCCTTAACACAAGATATTACATTATTAAATGTGTTGCTCATTTCTGATTTCAAGTCAAATCTTTTATCTGTTGCTAAATTAATAACCAGT
Source organism: Silene latifolia (assembly GCF_048544455.1). Taxonomy (NCBI): domain Eukaryota; kingdom Viridiplantae; phylum Streptophyta; class Magnoliopsida; order Caryophyllales; family Caryophyllaceae; genus Silene; species Silene latifolia. The sequence continues at coordinate 46,998,923 of NC_133532.1, read as the reverse complement.
TCACAGTTGATTGTTACCTTCTTAAATGATTCATGTTTATTTCAGGACCATTCAAGTAAGGCTGTTGTTGCTAAAGGAATCAGAATTGGAGATTTGTATAAACTTAGGACATCTAATTTTGTTAGAAATACAATAAAACCTAGTATTGCTAATGCTGTTCAAACTGTAAATGTTGCTTTGTTACATGCCAGACTAGGGCATTCTTTTGTTGACAAACTAAGGCATGTAAATAAAACTGCACTTAAGGGTGTTAATAAATTGTTTTGTGATACATGTGTTCTAGCCAAGCATCATTCTTTGCCTTTCTATAAAAGTCTCTCTTATGCTGCTAAATGTTTTGATCTTATTCACATGGATCTATGGGGTCCTTACAAACACCCTGATATGACTGGAGCTCAGTCTTTTCTGACTATTCTTGATGATTACTCAAGGGCAACCTGGACTTTTTTAATTCAACATAAGACCCAGGTGCCAAATTTGGTCAAAAATTTTATCAGTCTTGTTGAGACCCAGTTTGATGCAAAAATTAAGATTATTAGGTCTGACAATGGTACTGAATTTTTCCAATCACAATGCAATGAATTATTTGCTTCTAAGGGCATTATACATCAAAGAAGTATAGTAGGTAGGCCTCAACAAAATGGTAGGGTTGAAAGAAAGCATAGGCATCTATTGGAAACAGCTAGGGCTTTAAGATTTCATGCACATCTACCTATAAAGTTTTGGGGAGCTTGCTTACTAACTGCTACTTTCCTTATTAATAAAATGCCATCTTCTGTTCTCAATTGGAAGACCCCACATGAGCTATTATTTAAAGTCTTGCCTAGTTATGATGATCTGAGAGTCTTTGGCACACTGTGTTATGCTACTAGACCCCCTACTGTCAGGGATAAATTATTACCCAAGGCAAGGAGGTGCATTTTTATTGGTTACCCTCCTACTCAGAAGGGTTACAAACTTTATGACCTTGATTCACATGATATTTTTGTCAACAGGGATGTTGTTTTTTATGAGCATTGTTTTCCTTATAAAACTGACAGTACTATTGTAGTTTCCCAAGATTTCCCGACTGATCTTGATGTTTCAGATAGTACAAATCCTATAATTACCCCTACTACTTCAGATATTAATCATAGTAGTGTCCCTTCTCAGTTACCTAATGCTACTACAAATATGAATAATAATCACATACTACCTACTAGACCAAGTACTGTTACTCCCAACCTCAGGAGGTCCACAAGGACTAGACAGCAGTCAGTCAGGCTTGCTGATTTCCACTGCACAGCTTCAGCTTTTCATTCTGATGTGATAAGCCAACTCACTGACTTTGACCAGCAATATACAACCTCTTTAACCAAAGTGATTACTGAGGTAGAGCCAAGTTATTACACCCAGGCTTGTAAAGATCCTAGATGGGTTGCAGCTATGGACCAAGAGTTATTAGCCTTGGAGAAAAATAATACTTGGCAGCTAACCACTTTGCCCCCTGGAAAGAAAGCAATTGGCAGCAAGTGGGTGTATAAGATAAAGCATAAGTCTGATGGCACAGTAGAGAGATTCAAGGCAAGACTAGTAGCCAAAGGTTTTAACCAAGTCAAGGATAAGGACTACAAGCACACGTTTTCTCCTGTTGCCAAGTTTGCAACTGTGAGGACTTTAATTGCTGTTGCTGCTATAAGGAAGTGGTCCCTATTTCAACTTGATGTCAATAATGCATTTTTGCATGGGTTTATTGAAGAAGAGGTGTATATGAGGCCACCTTTGGGTTACACAAAGGCACATAAGGATCAGGTTTGCAAGCTAGTCAGATCTTTGTATGGATTGAAACAAGCTTCCAGGCAATGGAACTTGGAGTTGACAAAATTTTTGGTTAAACTGGGCTATGTACAGTCTAAGCAAGACTATTCCTTATTCACAAAACAAAACAATAATTCTCATAAAATAGCTATTGTTTTGGTTTATCTGGATGATATATTATTAACTGGGGATGATTTGAGTGCCCTGGAGCAACTCAAAATGGAGTTACATCAGAAATTCACAATCAAAGATCTTGGTGAAATGAGGTACTTCTTGGGCTTAGAAATTGCAAGGAATGAAACTGGCATACTGTTAAATCAAAGGAAGTATGTCCTTGACATCATCAAGGATGCTGGTTTTTAGGGGTGCAAGTCTGTTTCTTTCCCTATGCAAAAGGGCCTGAAACTGTCTATTGATCAAGGGGACTTATTTTCTGAACCTGAAGTATATCGCAGGCTCATTGGCAGGCTACTATATCTTAGCTTGACCAGGCCTGATATTGCTTACAGTGTTCAACACTTAAGCCAATTCTTAAGCTCTCCAAGGGAGCCTCATTATCAGGCAGCTCAACACCTAATCAAGTACTTAAAAGGGACTGTTAATGCAGGCCTGTTTTATTCTGCAACTTCTTCTTTGAATATACAAGCATACACAGACTCTGATTGGGGCACTTGTGCTTATAGCAGCAGATCATTGAGTGGATACTGCATATTTTTAGGCAACTCACTGATCTCTTGGAAGACCAAGAAGCAAGTCACAGTCAGTAAGAGCTCTGCTGAGGCAGAATACCGCAGCATGTCTTACACAACCAGTGAACTTGTTTGGTTAGTTGGTTTGCTGCAAGATCTCAGAGTTTCAGTCAAGCTGCCTATTCCCTTATATTGTGATAATAAGGCTGCACAGCACATAGCCCAAAACCCTGTCTTCCATGAGAGGACAAAGCACCTCAATATTGATTGTCATTTTGTACGAGACAAACAGTTGGAAGGTTTTTTATACACTCAGCATGTCAGGACTGGATTGCAACTCGCTGATGTAATGACCAAGGCACTTGGTAGACAGGAGCATCATTTCTTTGTTTCTAAACTAGGACTTAAGCTATATCAAGATAGTCCATCTTGAGGGGGGGATATAGAGTATTAAGGTTAGTTAGGAAAGTAGTTAGGAAAGTGGTTAAAAACTAACCATAACTAACTCAATACTCCTTATCTCTACATCCTATATAAATACACCATCTTTGTAATAGAATCATAAGTTGGTTAATAATAACAGAATTAATTTTCTTCTTTCTTTACTTTCTCTCTTCCTCTCCGTAAATCTGTTATCAACACAATCATCATATCAATCATATGATTATGATCATCTAAGCTTGATCATGGTTTATAAAATATAAGGCTTTTAAATAGAGATCAGACATACAGAGTACTCCCTCTGTCCCAGTCAATTATTTATTCATCAAGTTTATTCTTAAAATAAAAAGAATAACAATTAATTAAGACACCTAAAAATGAAATAGGACAACAAAATGACCCGGATAGAGGGAGTACATGTGTTTATCGTTGTTTTGTTCTTTTAAAAAAAATTCAACAATTAATGCATGTCCGACGGCCACCTATTGTTGTTTTGTTCTTTTAAAAAAAAGTTCAACAATTAATGCATGTCCGACGGCCGCCTTACTGTTAATAATAATGCTAATTTTTGTTATATGAATAACCATGTTGGTTACAGGCTTGTGCTTGACGTTTGTTACAATGTTCATTGTAGTTTGTGAACTAATAGTTGATTTCTCTCTATATCAATATATGATATGGAGTTTTAGCACAAAAAAAAAATATGATATGGAGTACATCACTACATAAATAGAATTATAGAGAGCTAAATACTTTTGAATGAAATTCTAAGAAGGGAGAAAATAATGCAGTACATATAGCTCTTTAATTTGAATATTGACGTCAAAAGATTGAAACTATCACAAAAAATATAATACACATAAACTATAATCTTTTTTGCTTAAATAAAATGCATCGATGATCGATTGACCTCACAATTGTTAACGACTTTGTTTCAGTTCTACATTGGCTTTAAATGTACCACGTATACAGGTATGCCCAAGAATTATGGGCTCGAAGACTAGAAGACATAGACTTGGGCCATAAACACTCCACAAGATAGTTCTTGAAGAGGCTAACCTGAGTTCCTTGGAAATTAATACCCATTTTTCTACAAGTTAAGCTCTTATAAGTTTAGTTCAACTCTTATAAGTTCATAAGTTCAGTGCAGAAAAGCTAATAAGCTCCTATAATTTAGTTGAGTTTCTATATGTTCAATTCAACAAAATCAAGTGCAAAATAATAGTAGGACGTTAGAGTATTATTACATCATAAACATAAGATATTACAAGTTGGCCTGGGCATCGTCCGGGCATTAAATCTAGTATATTATTAAAGGAAGCTTTTTTCGAGCGATTATAGAGAGTCCAATTTTTCTAAAATGCCAAGAGTTACCTAATTGATTCTAAATAAAATTATTAGAATTAAAGAAGATAACCTCAACCTAATTGAAGCTAAATAGAATTATTAGAATTAAAGAAGATAACCTCAACTAGGACAGGAGAATTATTATCTGATAACTAAGAGTCAAATATTATATTTTCTTTATCTATAAATATTATTAAAAGGGTAAACCTTAAAAGCCACGTAGACAATGTCACCTTGCATAATAAAAATTCCACGTCACCAATTATAGAAAGGCACTTCATTATTTCTTATTTAAAAAGAAAAAAATTCAACCATTAAATGTAAATAGCATAACAAACATTAACTTTGGCTTTTTCAATTTTTAGATAAATTAAACAGCCATTAAAAATAAATTCATACTATATTTAAATTTTTTTTGTTTATTGTTAGAATATTTTAAGCAACAAATAAATATCACATAATTATACACCATTTATAAAATAATAAATAATTTATAAATATTAAGAGCAAATAATAACATACATAACATTAAACATTAATATTTTAATTTTTAAAACTAGAATAGGTTAAAAAAAAATAAAAAATTTACATCACTCTAATTTTAAATTGTTTATATGTGCAACTCCCTCTTAAATCTTATTGAAATAAACTTGCTCAATTTTGTTAAATTTGATAAATAAAGAAATCTATAAATATAATTTATAAATAAAAGGCAAGGCAAAATATCCACCTCTTTTAATTTCGTAAGATAACTCTCTAAACAATACTCATGTAATGTGAATTTTGTAAAAAAAAAAAAAGAAAAAAAAAACCTTTTACATTTCTTTCTATTTACTCTATATTTATGTCTAGAATAAATATGCTAATAATGAAAACGAATACTCAAAAGTCATGAAACCTTTCTACATAACTATGGCTCTGTTTGGTAAAACTAACTGAAAAGGTAGCTGAAAACTGAAAAGGTAGCTGAAAACTGAAAGGCTCTGTTTGGCAAAACAACCTGAAAAGGTATTTAAAATCGAAAAAGCTAATCGAAACCAAAAAAGGTAACGATAAGGTAGTCGAAAATTATGAGTGATAAGGTAACGATTATATAAAAATGTGTTTGGCAAACTAGCTGAAACGGTAGCTGATTTTGGTAAAATGACGTAAAAGGATATGAAAATTATTTAATATTATAGAATAAAGGGGTAAAAAATGGAAAATAAGTTATTTCAGGTACCTGATTTCTCAAATGCTACCTGAGGTAGTATTTCATTTCAGGTACCTTATTTCACCAAATAAGCTACTCGCCAAACACTTGCAAAAAAATCAGGTAGCTGAAATTTTGGTCAAATAAGCTACCTGAAGTGTCGTGTCAAACAGAGCCAAAAGCTAACTGAAATCTGAAAAGGTAACTGTTAAGGTAGCTGAAAATTAGGAACTAATAAGGTAGCTGATTATATAAAAAAATGTTTGGCAAACTAACTGAAAAGGTAACTGATTTTGATGAAATGACGTAAAAGGATATGATAATTATTTAATAGTATAGATTTAAAGGGTAAAAGCGAAAATCAAACCAAATCAGGTACCTGAAATCTCAAATGCTACTCTAGGTAGCATTTCATTTCAGGTAGCTTATTTGGTTAAATAAGCTACTTGTCAAACGCTTACAAAAAAATAAGGTACCTGAAATTTTGGTCAAATAAGCTATTTTGACCAAATCAGGTACCTGAAATACCTTGCCAAACGGAGCCATATATTAACTTTGATAATAATAATAAAAAAAAGTCTAAAAGTCATAAAATGCATCCTCATTTGGCTATATAAATGTTTTATGGAAGACAATATTTGTGAGCCAAAATTCAAGCCAAAATTCTTTTTACCCCTATTGCCAAAAAAATTGTATGTATGTGTCAATAATCTTTCTTATCATTGTATCAACATCAAGGTATGTGTATTAAGGTTTTTAAATTAATAATTTATTTATTTATTTTTAAGTTCAATTGATTTGAAATAATCTTCACATTTTTAACCCTAATATATATGTAATTTTGTTTTCATTTAGAGATTATCAAGATTTGTGGAGTTGAACTATTCAAAGGTAAATATACTTATATCTTTATAATTCATTGCCTATTTCTTACCTTATTTAAGAGAAAACTTAAATTAATAACGATAAGGTTAATATTACGTAAATCAAATTCCACCATTTTATTTGTTATTAATCACTCAGTGGATTTTTTTTTGTATGGATAGTTAATTGGAGAAAGAAGACTATATGAAGAAGAGAAATACTATAATTGCTTAAACAAATACTCCCCCCATTACACTCAATACTATGTTATAAACTAACTACAAGATTGACAACATGAATGTGAATGAGTAATTGTTTTTAGGTTCATAATTTTTTTTTTATTATTTCAGAAACTTCAAACTATATGTTTTATTTGGGTTTGTGTTATTTTTTTATCCATCATTTTTTCTTTGAAAAATAGCTCTCATAGAATGAAATTGGAGTTGCAAGGATCTCAATCTTATTAGCAAGTTGGACAAAAAAATCTCTTTTGGTATTGATAATAGCTAAATGTAAATTATAGTCTAATACTTATGCGTACATGTCATATTATCTTGTGTGTATGTCTTATAACACAAATGAGATTGCAATGAGATTTGTAGTAGGCTACCATTTAACTCATTTTATCTTTTATGCAAAATTTTAAAATTTACGATTTTTGATAAATTGATATAAACGATATATTAAGATTATCATTTATTAAACTTCATAATTATGTTACTATTAGAAAATATGATTTATGAGAATTAAAAGATTGAGAAGATAAAAAGTCCTATAATTCTATAGCTTCTTAACTCCTTACATTTCGAAATTTATTATTCTCAAAAAAAAGAAGAAAAAAAGGATCAATAATTTAATATTATGGATTAATTTACTCTTTCCTTTTCACGTACTAACTTTATTGGCCTAAATGACCAAGGGACATTCAAGCTTTCGCATAAAAAATTTAGTACATAATCTATACAATCTAATTAAAAGGTAATCTTAAGCATTTATCATGAATTACTGGATTTATTAAAGATAATTTTTTTTTAAAACCACATATTATTAGTATATTAATCAAAATAAACAACTAAAGTATAATATATAGTTTTGAAAATAAACCAAAGTTGTGAAAGAAATAAGATACTAACCGACTAGCTTTTATGTATTCCAAGACTATTTTTTAAATGGATCAACTAATTGCGCAGAAAAGTATAAATAAAAAGATAAAAATAACAAAATTAAAACAGATAAACCCGTGAATTTCACGGGTCACAAACCTAGTTTTACTTACTTAATACATTGCTAAACAATAATTTTTTTTGATTTTTTTTTACAAAAACTTATCCTTTACGTGAAATAATTTCATGAACTAAATACATGATATTACTACCCTTTTAAAATTCTATTATTTTTTTTAATTTCATTTAAGTATTTACATAATTTGTTTGTAAATACTTAAATTAAATAAATATTTTCTTTTCCATATATTTTATATTTTCCTAAGAAAATATTTTATATGATCTTTAATACTCATTTGTCGATTAATTAGTTTTTTTTTTAAAACATCTTCTATATACAACAAAGTTATAATATATTTTTTTTTATAGTAGCAACAAGAGCTCAGTGCCTTTAAAAAAAAGTAGTGAATTAGTGACAATACAATTTTTTTTTGTTTTTAGCTTCATTTATTCTTCTTCGTTCTTAATTTCTTATGTATTCAATTTTTTTATTTCGAATACATATAATGTTACTCCATATGAAATATCTTGAAATTATTAACTTATAGTTAATCCGTATTTTTTATTGTAGTTTTTTTTAGTTAATTAAGTTTAAAGTTAATAGAATATGGATGGATTTTTAAAGGAAATAAGTGAATTAAATTAATGCAATATAATAATAAATTAGTAATTCATGTTATATTAGTTTGCCAAGTCAAATTGTTATTGTGTACGTGACTTTTTTTCATCCCATGTGGCATTGTCTACGTGGCATTTTTAGGCTAGCCTTTTAATAATATTTTATAGATTCTCACCTGATGCTTTATAACGAATATCTAGAAATTTAAATATGCAAGTTAACAATATAAAGTACTCCGTACTAGGTTATTAAATTCAAATATTATTAAAAAAAATTGAAGTAATCTAATTGAGCTAAAATAGATTTGTTGTTGACAATATAAGTGTTTTAATAACTTTTTAAATTACGTAATGTGGTTTTTCATAATAGTGAATTGGCTATAGGGTCAAAAAACATGAAAATTTGTGGGCCATGAAGAAGCCGCAAATGTGAGACAGGTTAACGAGTCAAACCTAAATAAAATTTAATAAGCCCCTTACTTTTTTTTTTCTTGGGTTAAATGGCTTAGTTTCAATAAGGCTAGGATCCACTCGAGTTTCTGGAGAAATAAGAGGATCCAAGACCCAAAACTACAGAGAAAGACGGACAAATGGGTGCTAAAGTTATCAATATACCCTTTTCTCCGGTCTTTTGGATACTCGAACATCTAGTAACTGGAGAGAATCCCAATTAGTATCAATAGACCATCCCATCACAAGTGCCGAGTGCGGTACAATTCTTATGATGTGGTTGAGGAAGCTAGGACATCCCAATTTTGAAGCAATAAAATGCAGTAATGCACTTAGAATCAAATAACCTTGCTGATAAAAAGAAAAAAATGATTTGGGCTCACAACAGGGACTATTTGGAAGGCTAATAGACGCTTCTCTTAATCCTGGAAAAGCGGTTTCCAGTATCTTTCTTGGTGCAGTTCTAATAATCATAATGGAAATTTGTTTCATACGACTTAAGAGTACAACTTAGAACTGATTTACCAAGTAAGTTGTGTCCAAAGTCCATTAACTCAAAACTCAAAGCAACAGTAAGAAGTCTACAAATCTATTACACGGGACAGCTTCTGAATCCTGTTCAGTAAGAAGTCCCCCTGCTTGATTGTAGCTTGGTACAGTGCGTTCTTCGCATCTGGACGGTTTGTTTCCAAAACCCCGGCAACCTTGTCGATTTTGCAGTGCAGCTTCCCGGCTGCAATAAAGCGGGATAACTCCCTAGCAAAGACGGGATGAAAAAATTAGTTTATATCAAACGAAAGGTATCAATCACACTTCACAAGGCTTGGTCCTAGAAAAGAATAATATGTTTTCAAAATCTTTTGAAATATTTGTAGTCATTGAACGGTAGTAATAATCTTTTAGGAGCATTTTTGAGATTAAAACTAGAGGGAAACTCCAAGAATGGAACAAAAATTAACGAGTTTACAACATGCAGCCTAAAGATGGGATATGGGATTCATCTTTCAAAATAAAGACTCGGTATAAGAACAGTTGGTACTCACAGGTCTATGAACTCAACAGTAACACCAAATGCCTTTGCCATTGCCTCGACAGTGACACTCTTGTACGATTCAAGGAATTGAGAATAAACTACAGTCCTGACCTCCCTCATGTAATACCGGAAGTGTCTATGTAAATAGCGGTCAAACTTTATCTGTTCTGCTAGGCCAGCTGAAAAATGTACAAGAGAATTATAAACAATGTCATAGATTAACACGCAGCATATGAACCCAAAAGTAATTCACAGGATGAAGATGTTAGATGCTAGTTCCCTTATCAGGCACAGCTTTCTAACAACTTATGCAGGTTCCCTTATCAGGCACAAACAAAGAAAGCTCACACACTTCTATAAACTTAGCAAAATGAAAATACTAGACCACTGAAGGCAGAGAAAAATATACTCAGTTCAGCAGTGAGATGCATCTCAACAATACTGTGACACATTTGTACGGAGTACAAGTACAACTTAATGAGTATTCCAAGAACGATTCTTCCTCCCATTTGGAAGCACCAATAAAAAAAAAATTATATAAATGTCCATATATCAGCTTAACGGAACAATGGTTAATTGGGTATTAATAAAATTTGCATAACCTAGACGTGAGCGAGTAAGTATATGCCACGAAAGACAAGCATAGTCACACAGTAAGACAGAGTTCTAAGCCGGATACTAACAAACAAATAAACGGCTTTAGATTTCAGTGAGCGTGTTAGTTGAAAACCAGGGGAAATAATGATGAATCGGAACAAAGACAAGATAAGCAAAAACAGGTCAACTGATGACTACGGCCCTACGGGAAGATAGAAGGACACTACTAAAAAGATGCACAAATGGTGAACCTGTTGAGGTTGGTTAACATTAACCTTTACAACAGTCTCGAATGGACAAATGGATTCACAAAGAGATAATGTCATTAACAAGATCTGAGGACCCATATGGCAAAACAGATACCGCATGACATAGGTAAGGAAAAAAAGTTAAGTTAAGAAGAATAACTCACCAAATGCTGAGAAGAACGACTTGTACTGACAATCATAAAGAGAGTTCATGAACTCAGACAGGTTTGGAATTTTTCCAATCACAGTCAAGATTTCAGGAGCATCAACTACCTGCCACATATTTATGAGCAACAATGCCTTAAGTTTCTATTGATAAATAAGCAATTAAGAAAGCACAAAGCTACAGCAAAAACCAGTACCCAATTACCTTTTGTTTCAATGACACTCTATCAAGAGATATAATACTTGTAAGAACTGTGTAGAAAATAAAGGTGTCATAAGGAAAGAGCTCGTATGTTGTGAAAGTTGAGATTGAGTCCAAGAATAAGCTAGCTGCTTTCTTGAAGTCTCGGGTAGACATGCAGTACAAGCCTTCATACACCTTCAAGCGGTTCTTCCTTTCCCAGTCACCACCTTCCTCAAACAAGCTGGTCAGAAAAAATGAGGAAAACCAACAGCGTCAGCAAAACACTAATCCAGAGTTAACACAAAATTCATTAATGCTGATTAAGCCATCTTTCCAAGCCATTACTCACTCTTTTGCTCTATCGATGCTTTTCGAAATGAGATCAAAGTCCATGTCAAACAATCCTAGTTGAAGTGTGTAGAAAACCAAATCCATTTTTTGTCCAACAGCGACAGTTTTGGTTTCTGTTAGCTTGAGCTGCTCCAATGCCTTTTCCTGCAATCAGAAGTGGAGAAAAAGAATTACTAACGATTAAATTCCGAGTTTGCGACACATAAAAAGATGGAGGAGTCCCATATGAATGATTCAATGATAGGATTCTCACTTTATCACCAATTCTAATGTAGAACAATGATTTAGCTAAATGAGCTTCCCGGACTTCACTTTCGCCCAGGTTTTCTTCAGCATCAGCAATCCTGAGCAAACACAGCAGCAGTGATTAAGATAGCACCACCAGTAGATACTCCTTCCAACACTTACTATGAAGTAAGATATCTAAAAGGTCTCAAATTGTAGCTACTGGAGTACTGGTCCAACCAAACCTTTCCACTTCAACAAAACGGACAATAGAAATTCAATCACAATAACATATAATGGACAATTTTATCCATGGGTCCGTGTCTTAATGCCATGGTTTAATCACACAAAAAAAAACACAAATCTCTCTTCCTCACTAAGAGCAAAGTTACTAAGAAGCCTTCAACTACTTAACTTACAAGGATTGTGAAAGTTTACATAAGAATACTCCCAACTAATAAATGTAACAGATATCACTGGCGAGTATGATGACTACCGAAAGAGATGATACAATTTTGCTAGATTTGAGAAATTGCCAGGTTTTTACTTAGATAAAAGAACAATTTACATAACAGCGCGCCAACGCATAATTGTAAGCACATTCAGTAGCTTAGATGAACATCTCTGTCGATTCTACAAGCTCGAAAAAAACTTGCATAGTTCCACTAAACAAAGATGGGCATTGCTCATATAGAGCTCAGAATAGCTAGCACAGTTTGCTCTCTCAAAATTAAAAATTAGGCAAAATGCAACAGAGTTACTTCCTACGATTCTTAGAGCATGTACAATAGGGCTCTTCAAATGCTCTTCGGCACAAGACCTGTGTTTTTCTCCTACAACAGGAGCTCTCCAAGTGATTTTCATGTGTTCTCCGTGAAAAAAAAAAGGAACTTTACTATTATTGAAGATAGAATTGATTTTTGCTCCCCATAGAGAGAGAATGTAAATGGAGAGCAAAATAGGCGCTGTTCATTTTTTCTTATTGTACATGTTCTTAGGAGTTGCCCCATTTGTTCAAAACCGCTTCACAAATTTTGAAAATTGGGCAAATCCAAAGAATCTACAATAGTATAAATGAAAAACATTTGTTTTGTTCCACTTACACTCACTTTCTCTATAGAGCAAAAACTCATCTACTCTACGCAATAGCAAAACTCTCATTTTTGGACGCACCTCTTTTCGTAATTCATAGTTGACAAAAAACATAAAAACAAAACACTTTCAATTTTTCCACTTGTGACCCGCGTTTAATGGAGAGCTTGCTCTACGCCTTTCAAGGGAGAAAAGATGAAGAGTTTCTTTCTCTTCTTCACCCTACAGACTAAAGCGCAGATTCAATAACATCAACATTTGTTCTCCGGCAACGGAGACAACTGTAAAGAACGCTTGAAACGCACCTCGGAGAGTTTCTATAGTCCTAACACACCTATCGCACATGCTCTTAGGAAGCCCGAAAACAAATTGTACACATAAATCCCCAAAATATTTATTCCATTCCAGAACTGATTTCGACATTGATTTCCACTCTTTGAATCCAAAACAAATAATCATTGATATACACATTATCTAAATAATCTAGGTTTCCTCATGTAGTAACTCTACTGCAGCCGAACAATAAATATTCCGTCTACAAGAACCTCAATCATAAAGGAATGCGATACATTCACACAATAAACAGTCCAAAATTCAACAACCTTTGAGAACAAATCACTTACTTCTCATCCAGCTTCTTAAGCTCATCATCGATGCTCTGCCGCATCGAATCGAGTACCAATTGATCCAACTCAATAACGCCCTTAGCAGCCAGAGATTCATACAGCGTCACCATAACTGTGAACAAATCAACAATTGTTAAATCGAGAACAAAATCGGAAAAAAAATCAGGATTACTCAACAAATGAAGCTTAAAACAACAAAGTAATAAACAAAATTAGGGTTTGGTTTGCAATCAGGGTTTGAGGAATGAACTTACAATCGGATTTAATGGAAGAAATAACGTCGTCGGTGAGACGAACTTTGTCGATGTCCTGAACATCGGGATGCGTGAGGAGGAAGAGATTGTGGGATAGTACGAGGTGTGTATTTTGCGAATCTTGTTCACCTTCCATGGATTCTTTTCTTCAGTATGTGTTGTTTGCTTGGAGGAGACGATAACTCTCAAGTATATATGGTTTTATTATAAAGTAAAAAATAAAAAATTTTCTTCTCTCTGAAGGCTTGTCAAGCTCGGCTCAAATCTGCTTGAAGGAGACGATATAAAAAGACTTCTGGTTCATTATTGAGGGGTAGATCTGCTATATGGGTTAATCAGATTGGGTTTATGTTCACTCAATTTGAATTTGGGTTGTTCAAGTTTCCATGATTTGGGTCGGTTATTTTTGGGGGGTAGTTTTGAAGTTATTTGGAGTCTGGCTGCTAAAGGTCGTCGACAAATTACTAAATATCGTCGACAATTTTAATGAACTTCCAAATTTGCCCCTCCCTCACACTCCCCCTTATATTTTCCTTTTTATTCAATAACAACCTTTCACATTCGAAATTTTGAAAAAAAAAAACCCGACTCAAATTTCAACCAAAAAAACGTATCGACCGCATAATTTCCGTCACGAATTCAAACATTCAACAAGGTATGTGATTACTATTAAAAAAATTTTTGTAGTATTTTGTTAAGGTTGTAAATTTGTGACGGAATTAGGATAGATGCCAAATTAGTGACGGAATTAGGATAGGTGCTATGATTTCAATCGGATTTAGTCGTGTTTAGCGAAAATCAAACGCAATTATCGTATCAATTAATCGATAAAAAAAAAAAAAAAAAAAAAAGGAAAAACGTGAAATCTGGGCCGGGACGAGGAACTTCTTCGTCCAAGACCAGGCCCAAACGAAGGATTCTCTCGTCTAATATGGGCTGTGGACGAAGGTTTCTTTCGTCTGGGCTTGGTGTTGGACGAAGAAATCCTTCGTCTGGCCCATTTTCACGTGTTTTTTTTTTCTTTTTTGTTTTAGAATTTCTCGATACTTTTTTTTTTTTTTGAAAATAAATTTTTTTCCGTCTTGTTTTGTTATCGTTATAAAGTAATAAATTATTAATAATAATTCTCGTCGTGTGTCAAGTCGTTGTAAATATATATTATTTCCGTCTCGTTTTGTCGACGTAAAATATTAATTAATTATTACTAATAAATCCCTTTTGTATTACTAATAAACCCCTTTTGGGGATATTTTGTTTTTTTATTTAATTTTTAATTTACATAAACTTATATTTATAAATTCTTTGTTTTATTAATTTAAGTAATCAAGTTGTTGTAAATATATTTTTGTTGCGTCTCGTTTTGTTTACGTAAAATATTAATTAATTATTATTAATAAACCCGTTCCGGTTATTTTTGTTTTTTTTTTAAATTTTTAATTTACTTAAACTTATATTTATAAATTCTTTGTTTTATTTTTTGAATAGATGGCCGGTGGAGGAAATGACCGTCACGTTCGAGCTCGAAAGGGGCTCCAGTTTGAGTCTCAGGTTGGAGATGGTAGTACCGATTCGTGGACTGATGAGCGGGTGGAGGAGGAGCTGGTTCGGTCTGGTGATGTGATAGGTGAGGAGGAGGCGGGTATTGAGCAAGTGCGTAGGGTGCCACGTAGACGGAATGAGGAGGGGCGTTTCCAGCGGAGGTCGGATGGTAGTTCTAGTAGTGTGGTGGCTCCGAAGAAGAAGTCGGGTAAGGATGTCTCTTGGTTGATCGATCATCGTGTTCCTGGTGGTCCGATGTTTCCCCACGTGATTCCTAGCTTTGGGGGCCACATTGCCAACACGTTGTGGCCGACTCCTAATGAGGTCGGTCGACCAGTTTTGACGGGTTACCACCGGTTTGGGAAGACGAGGTTGTTGAGTTGTTGGGAACTACCTCCCGCCGTTCGACTATTTTACGACTCAGATCGGGTCTTTCTCACTTATTAGATTCCATGGCCGAGAATTATAACATGCCTCTTATTTCTGCTTTTGTTGAGAGATGGCAACCCGACACCAACAGTTTTCACATGCCTTTTGGGGAGATGTCCATACTCCTTCACGATGTTCTTGCAGATCTTAGGTGTTCGGGTTGATGGTAATCGTTGTAAGGTGGAGAGTAATGACGGGACGTTGGCGGATCCCCTTATGTATGTTTGTGGCTTCTTTGGGATTTCATCAGACCACTTGAGGTTGCCGTTAAACTCTACTAAGAAGGTCCCTATTTACAAGAGTGGGGGTATATTGGTAGATGCAGTTTGTGAAACGGCGAGAGCTAATTGTGATGTTGTTTTTGCTCGGGGTTTTTGGTCATGGTGTTGGGGTCGACATTTTTTGTCGACAAATCAGTGATAGGTTACGTCCTCGATTTGTTTCCTTTAGTGTATGATACTCGATGGTGTACACCAAGACGCTTGGGGAGCCAAAGTGTACTTGCCTTCATGTACCGACAATTGGGGGTGGCTTCACGTGCTGGTGTGAAGACTATTGGTGGTTGCTTGACTTTGTTGCATTCGTGGATCTATGAGTATTTTCCTATGTTCAGACCCGGTCCACCTTCGGCAATTGACCCTACTCAGCCTCGGTCGTGTTCTTTGAGATCCGTTGGTCCCTTCGCTCAAAATGCGGAGAAATTGTTGGAGTATCGGAGGTTGTTAGATGGGCTTACTTGTGCTTCCATTAGGTGGGATCCGTACGGGCGCGTCGGGGAGGAGTATCATCCTCGTACTTTGTATGCGGTTGTGTTCGTTTCATGGACATAGTCGAGCCGTACCAACCCGATCGGTGTTTACGACGGTTTGGGTATGTGCAGATCATACCCAATCCCATTATGAGATTGGTAGCGCATCGTCCCGTCGGGGATAGGGTACGAGGTTAGGGTTGGGGTTGCGGAGACTGATCATCTTTGGGATTGCTGGCAGGATCATGTGGTTCGATTTCTCGAGATCGAGACCGCTTAGTTTCCGGGTGAGACGGCGCAGATTATGAGGCTTGGTATAATGGGAATTCTCACCCGTTGATCATTGATCCCGACCACCATGATGCCCCCGCGCCACATGATGATTTTGATATTCCCGCCGAGGTAATAATTTTACTTACAGTTGTTGTAATAATTGTTTAACTTTCTTACTGTTCGTCGATAATGTTTATAATGTTTTAGTTGTTTTTGTCAATTTGCAGACTGCACGTGCTGTAATGTTTCAGTTGGCCGAAGCCGGAAAGATTGGCGATGATAAGAAACAACTTGCCTATTTCCGCAATATGATAAAGAACTTCGATCCATTTGTTCAGAGGGCTAGGGAGATTATACGTAATAGAGGACCTCGTCAAACACCCGGTGATCGTGTTCAGCGTAGATCAGATGGTGTGTACACTGATAGCGAGGAAGAGGATGATCGTAGTCGGGAGACTAGTTTTTTTATTTCATTTATGTTGTACGTTTTTGAAGACATTTTTTATGTTGGATTATTATGTTAGTTAACTATTTGAACCTTGTTTAATTCAAAAAACATGACGGTTTTAAATTTCAAATTTCTTAAATTTCTTGAATACATAGCAATCCGCAAATTCATACATTTCTGGAAATACTCACTACTTCATGACAATGGCCAACATAATGAAAACAAACAAATACAAGATACACTTGAAATAAAACTTCATCATCCTTGCCATTTCCGAAATCTCCTTTTTTATACCTATAACTTGCTCTTTCATGACATTTCCACTTGATGCATCATCACTTTCATCTTGACATGCTATATTCAACTTTTTTGTTATTGTTAAATGATCTTCAGTCAACCACGACACAAAATGATCGCAAGGTACGCACTTAAAATACGCTTTCTTCGGATTAGCAACTGACCCGGAAATCTTGATGATAGCGTTTCTTTGACAACGATTGCAAATTTGATTCTTAAAATCAAGGCCTTCAATTGGGTGGGTTCCCCACATTGAGGATGATGTTGACATAAGTAAAGATTTGAAGAAGAAAATGGAAGAAGATGAAGATGATTGGAAAATAGAAAAGGTTGAAGATGAGTGCAGAATTACAACATTATGTAGATGTTTATATAGGGAAAAATGTTACCGTTGTAATTGAAAATAACCGTTACAATTCAAAAATAACCGTTACAATTCAAATGTTACCGTTATAATTCAAAATAGCCGTTATAATTCAAATGTTACCGTTATTTTTCAAAATAACCGTTACAATTCAAAAAGTACCGTTACAATTCAAATGTTACCGTTATAATTCAAAATAGCCGTTATAATTCAAATGTTACCGTTATTTTTCAAAATAACCGTTACAATTCAAATGTTACCGTTACAATTCAAAAATAGCCGTTACAATTAATAGCTTATAAATAGGCCATTCTATGTCAATTTCAATCACAACATCCAATCATATTCACTCACTACAATACTAATTATTCACTCACAACATCCAATCCTAAAATGGTTCTCACAAATGCTCAAAAAATCAGAGTTTATCAAATAAGAATCGATTTAATTGTTCAAAATTTACCAATTCTAATTGAGCGTCTTGAATCAGTGGTTCCCAGTGACACTGTATGACACATGCTTGAAGAGCCTCCAATTGGTACCCTTTGTATAATTTTACAAGGAAACCCGGATCATGTTCTAACTTCAGCAGTTAGAGATGAGGTTGTTTCTGATGAAGTATTAAACGAGAAGATGTGGGAGTTTCGCAGGTTAAAAAGTGATATCTTTACATATTTTGAGCGCATTCTCACCGTTATCGATTACCCAAGACTATCAGACTTATGTGTTGGTAGAGTGCCGGGGCAAGGAATTCTTTATCTCTACTTGAATGATTTGTTGACTCAATATATGTCTACCCAACCTGAAGAAATTGAGATTCAAGATCATGAAGAAGATAAGGAATCGTCATCTTCATCATCGGAAGATAATTAATTTCGGCAGTTATTTAATTATGTTATGTTTTAAGTAATAATCGTTTATGGTTTGGGGTTTAGGGTTTGGGGTTTAGGGTTTGGGGTTGAGCGTCTTGAACCACGCTTCTACATGCTCGTGAAACCATGAAGGCAGAAAGTCACGATAAGGAAAGTACCTCAAATGACCAATGGTGTAGTCGACCTCAAGAGGTGCGCAATACGTTGTGCCGAAACTCCCCGTACTCGTGGTAGCAGTGGTAGACGGTGTACTGGGGCCCGTTTGAGTGGATCGGGGGGTACTATACGGAGTAAAACGAACCGTCGGAGTAGAACGGGGAGTAGACGACGGAGTAACAGGAACCGTCGGAGTAGAACGGGGGGTACTAGACGGAGTACGTTGGGAAGACGCGTTTCTTTGGGGCGTAGCACTGCCTACTCGAACCCGAACCCGTGCATGCTCAACGGCGGACGGATCTCTACGAGTTCCCCTACTCGGACGTCCTCTAGGGTTCTCGTTCACCCGAGGCTCGTTTACATCCTCCTGTTCCGGATGTATCTGAGAGTAAAGGGCATCGAACATGGATGATCTCATACTCGGATCTGCATTCCGAATTTCATCGAATAACTCCTCCAATCGATCATCGTCACAAGTCGGCATTGCCTCCGAACCATCGTACTCCAACTTCCTCCAAAATGCATGTAACACATCAACAGGGACCCGAGATCCGTTTCTAGCAATGCGATGAAGTGAACAAGCACATAACAAACCAAGTGTAGTAGCCTTTACACAACCGCAATCGATCATCAAGGCATCTTCCGTCATCTTGGCACCTCTTTCGAATTCTTCACGCAATTCACTGATGGCATTCTTTGATATTTTATAGGTAAGTCTGGAAAATAATCGCTGAATCCCCGTTAACCGCCTAGATCTAGATAACTCCAACAAGTGTCGGATCTCAACATGTTGCGTTTCCATCAAAGAATGAAACCGAATCCAGATGCTATCAATCGCGCGTTCGCACTATTCACCATCTCTTCAAATTCGCATGAGCCGACTCAACCCGGGATGTAGAAGTATTCCCAAAATGAGTTATCTTGTTCGTTCTATACTTGGCCCATTTTTCCAAGTGCGGGAACCATTGCCTCTCAATATAAGCCGCCACTCCCGCCCATTCCCTTGCCAATTTGCCCCACGCAACATTAAACTTATCTTCGGTCTCCGCCTCGACAACCGCAGTAAACAAGTTAAAAGTTATGTGCTTAGCCCAATTATCATGTTTCGTGATATCAAGTGCTTTCGTCTCCACGTTAGAATATATATGCCAAAGACATAGCAAGTGAGACGAATCCGGAAAAACAATGGAAATCGCGTTCAACAAACCTCCCTTGCAATCAGTAACAATAGCATTAGGTTGAACGACATCATTGAGCAGGGCCTTCAGTTTCCGTAGGACCCACAGATGTTTCTCCTCGGACTCATGCGTCACAAGAGCATACGCGATGACAAAGCTCTTCCCGACGGGTGTGACTCCAACAATCTCAACAAGCAGAAGACGGTATTCATTTGTCTTGTACGTGGAATCGATCTGTACCACATAATAGTATGATCGAAACATCTTAACGGATGAGCCATGAACACGTGGGTTAGCTCATCGGTCTCCTGATCAGTGACCCAATAATGAACGTACTTATTTGAACCGCAAGTGCTAACATCTCACAGCGGGTTTCTCCCATCTCTTTCCTCGGCCCTTACTTTCTGAGAACGGTTGTAGATTTGTCGCCGATTAGGTCTTGACTTTTCCGGATTCCGCTGATGCAAACCCGCACTAATAATTGCCGGTCTAACGTGAGCTCTAACTTGGGCATCGATATAAGCCAACTCCTCGTCATCAAACTTTGCAAAGTATCTGTCGCCGTCACAATACAACGTTAAAGCATGATTATGAAACCCGGATCTCATCACAAGCTGCCACTTATTCTCTTCTAATTCAACAACTTTCATTGAAAATTTGCAATTGCACCACGCGGTAGCGGTGTTACCCCTCATTAAAGAATCGGCATCCTTATTTACGGGACCTTTTCCACCCATCCGACAAACAAAATAATGTTGTCTCAAATTCGTGTTACGACCAACTTTCTTGTTGCTTGCTCTTTTTATACCAAACCCGAGTCGGAGTCCGATCTCATATGCCCAATTAAACGCTTCAATACTTGATGCAAAGAACAAGCTAGTCTAAAATGATCTGAGTAATCAATACCGTCTCCATCGTTAATCACCTGCGCACGCATTTCAATAAATTAGTTATTAATTAATTATTTGCTACGGAAAGAGTCGGAGTAAATAAAAAATAATATAAAAATAATACAAAGACGGTAATAAGTTATTTTAATTGTTTTAAACAAAATGAGTCAGAAATATTAATGAAAAAAATATAATATAAAGACGGTCGTTAATTATTTGAATTGTCGGAAAAAATAAAAAATTAAAATAATATAATACAAAGACGAGACGGTCGTTAATTATTTGAATTGTCGGAAAAAATAAAAAATTAAAATAATATAATACAAAGACGGGAATTAATTATTTTAATTGTTTTATACAAAACGAGTCGGAAACAAAAAAAAAAAAACACGAATTGGGCCTTGGACGAAAGAATTTTTCGTCAAAACCGTGCCTGGCGAAAAATTCTTTCGTCAACATGGGCCTTGACGAAAGAATTTTCGTCCAGGCTCGGTTTTGGACGAAAAATTCTTTCGTCCAAGGCCCATGTTGGACGAAAGAATTTTTCGTCCAAGACCAGGTCTGGACGAAAATTCTCTTCGTCCGTGCCGGGCCTCGTAATTTTTTTTTAATTGCTTTTTCAAATAAATCCGTCACAAATTCTATCATAATTCCGTCTACATTCATGGCATCTATCCTAATTCGGGATTCAAACGATAATAAAACATAATTTTTTAACAAAACTAAATCGTAAACTAACCTCGTTACTAGCTTCATTGTTGGAATCGTTATTAAAATCGTTCCCGTTCATGTTGTTAATTACAAAACCCGACTTCTTTTTTTGTTTGAAATATTTTAGTGAGACGGTGACTTGTGTTTTAGTTAGACGGAAATTGCATTTGTGTTTTAAGTCGGAAATTGCATTTTGGTGAGACGGATATGGAGTTATGATATGGAGGGCAAACTTGGAAATTTACATTAATTGTCGACGATATTTAGTAAAATGTCGACGACGTATAGCAGGACCCATTTGGAGATAACGGTCCGTTTATGACATTTGGGCCGAGTTGAATAGGGTTGGGTCAGATTCGGGTCCTCAATTTGGGTTTGGGTCAGGTTATTGGGGTCGGATAAGTTTCGACAGGTCTATTTATAAAACTAGTATTTCTTCCGACTCGACAAATTCTTTACATTTATTTTTTGTTTGATTGTAAGGAGAGCTAAAATCAATGGACCATGTGTCTATCACTTTTACCCTTTATCCCTCTACACACCCACCCACTAACACCCTTCTCATTCACCCAACCACTACAACTAGGGGTGGGCATAATCCGGTCCGGACCGGAATCTAGTAGACCAGAACCGGAATTAAAAATTCCGGTCTGGTCTCCGGTCCACCATTTTCTAAGATTCCGGTTTTCGGTCCAATCCGGGACCGGTATTTTCCGGTTTGGACCCGTTTAGACCGAAATTCCCTAAATTATACTCTCTCCTAGTCTGATTGTTGGTTACTCTTTCCTTTTCCATGCTAGTCGGGTGTTGGTTCCTCTTTCCTTTTTTTGGTAAGTTTTGCGTAGCCCAAATTCAATTCCATGTGGGTTAAGGTGTTTTATGTGGTCCAATTTCATTTCCTTAATTTTGGTGCCCAAAAAGAAAGGGAACCAAGAATCAGACTAGGAGAGGGTAGTTATTTGCAATTTTTTTTTCTTAAAATTATATTTTTAAGCTGGTCCAATGGACCGGAATTTTGGACGGGAATTCGTAAAAGTGGGCATGTAATGACAATTTCCGGTCCAACCGGTCCGGGCCGATCTTGGACCGGAATTTTTCACGTCCCGTATTGGAATTTTTGTAATTTGGTCCGGTCCCGGTTCATGATTTTTGTCGATTTTGGACCGGTGCCCAGCCCTAACTACTGGCAAAACGAGTTAACCGGTCGGGTTCGGGTCGAGCCAATTCGGGTCGGGTTATATCGGGTTTGTCACATTATCAGGTTAGTTCAGGCCGGGTCGGGTCGTTTCTGTAACGCCTCGGCCCAAACCGGGTCGGGAGCGGTTACTTATGATAGCTCACCATGCTGTGTACATGGCCCACAGATCAACACGGGTCTTTTATAGCGCATTTTGTTCTCACTCATGCACATCCCGGAAACCTTCCCAGGAGGTCACCCATCCTAAGACTACTCCCGGTCAAGCACGCTTAACTTTGGAGTTCTTTCGCATGGATGACCATAAAAGAAAGTGCACTTTGTTGATATGAGTTGTACTTCCAATCCCTTTAAGCACTAGTCATTTAAGCCTATCACTGGACCTCTTCAATTACCGTGGTGTGTTACAGTCACCCCCACTTGAAGAACGCAACGTCCTCGTTGCGCCTGGGAGCATAACCGCTAACCCAGAATCCTCCCCCGCTAGGTGTGTGATCACAATGGAGCGTATAACCACTGCCTCTACGAGCGTATAACAACTGCCTCCGATCACCACACGGTCGCAGGGTTGCTCATACCACTTGTAACACCCCGGCCCAAACCGGGTCGGGAGCGGTTACTTATGATAGCTCACCAGGCTGTGTACATGGCCCACAGATCAACACGGGTTCTTTATAGCGTATTTTGTCCTCACTCATGCGCATCCCGGAAACCTTTCCAGGAGGTCACCCATCCTAAGACTACTCCCGGTCAAGCACGCTTAACTTTGGAGTTCTTTCGCATGGATGACCATAAAAGAAAGTGCACTTTGTTGATATGAGTAGTACTTCCAATCCCTTTAAGCACTAGTCATTTAAGCCTATCACTGGACCTTTTCAATTACCGTGGGATGTTACAGTTTCGGGTATGTTTGTCAGGTCATTTTTGGGTCAAGCGGGTCGGGTCATTTTCGGGTCAATGATTAAGAGAAAAAAGACATTTCAAGTCTTTTGAGGTCAATTAAAGCTATGTTTTATCGGGTCATTTCGGGTTGGGTGGTTTCGGATCAGGTCATTTCGGGTTGGTTCTGCTATGGGTCCATGAAAGCTCGGATCATTTTCGGGTCGGGTCGTGTCAATCAGATCGCGTTGATTTTGTCAGGTCTAACTACACACTAAAAGAAAACCCGTTAAAGGCGTCTAAAGTAGGCGACTGTAAGACTAGTCGCAAATTTGGCGACAGAAAAAAAAAAAAAAAAAAGTGGGCGACTGAAAACAGTCGCCAAATTGGCGACTGTAGAATCTTATCCCAAAATCCGTATGATATCCAAGGGCGACTGTGTAATATCCGAATTGGCGACGGAAAACAGTCGCCAATTTGGCGACTGAAAACGGTCACCAATTTGGCGACTGATGACGGTCGCCAATTCTCTGGTTATGTTTTTTTTTTCACCTCCTTCCTTCTTTCACCCGCCATTCTTATTTCACCCAAAAAAAAAAACGCCCTACACACATCCGACGCCACCATCATCCACCACCACCACCGGAGAGGCAACCCATCTACCGTAGGCACCACATCACCACCGACCACCAGAGTTTCCTTCACTGTTCTTTTTTTCTAAAGGTTTGTTTTTGACTCAAATTGATTTAATTACTTCAATCTTTAATATTTTGTTTAATTTGTGATGCCTATTTAGAATGTAGTTGTAATTTATACATTAGTGATGCCTATTATATATGTAGTTGCAATTTAATTAGCATTTTTCTTAATTAATTGTAGTTAGGGTTAAAAATTGGGGGTTTTGTTAAATTGCTAATGTCATATGATTAAGGGATGTAATTGAAGGTTATCTTGATAATATTAGTATTATTGAAGGTAGTAACTTAATTTTAGTAATTGATGTGCTTTTTATTTGTAGCTTCGCAAGTGTACGAATGGGGTTGTAGCTTGCAAAGGTCGAACCCTAGGGACAGAAATATGGTTCTAAGATCACTTGTTTAAACTACTAGTTTAGTTCAACCTAATAAGATAGATTGGTAATGAGATTAACTAAGGAGACTAAGCTAAGCAATTAAGAGTAGAACGATTACTAAAATGATAGGGAAAGAACTAGGAGTCCGGGTTCACTTACATAGATAAAGGAGGGGTAAAACATAGATCAGCAACATCCAAGAGCAATACAAGGAAAGGCCAATCTCTCGATGTGGGCTAACCCTAGGCTAAGATTGATTAAGTTCTCACTCGATTAATCCAACCCAATGTTTTATCATGTAATTTCCTAAGTACTAGTCAACCTCTCACCCAACAAGTAGAAAAACATAGTGGAAACACCTAAACTCTCATTCAAGCATTTTCACAAACACCTTATGTGCATGATAAAACCAACAAGCATATACTCAAGGACTAGTTTGAATGCTCGTGCGTTGCAACGGGGTAATTAACTTATTTATAATGCAAAAAAAAAAAAAAAAACATAAGGGTTTAATGTTTACATTCTATGTCTAATGATTTGTTTACATATTATTAAAATATCTCTTTCAAAAAAAATAAAAGATTAATATATACGTGGGTTAACTCTTATTTATAATCATATAATCACCCCACCTTATACTAATCTTTCGATGTGGGACAACTCTACTATTTGTAAGTAATATATTCACCAAACTTGGATTATTTTTCTGATGTGGGACAATTCTACTATTTATACGTAGTATATCATCAAACCTGCATTGTTTTTCAATGTGGGACAAATAACATACTCAGAATTACACCATCTTTTTTTCCACTTAGTTCGACATCCAATCAGATCCCGAATACCGAATACGGACAATTGCTACTCATTATATCTAATAGTTATATTTAAATTTAATAATATGATCAAGTACTCTCCATTAATATTTGTACGCTGTTTTTCTTCAAAAAAAAAAAATTCATAATTGAGATACGGAAATTTCCCGTGGTACCCCATAATTTTATCAGATTTCCCATGTTACCCCTACTTTTAAGAATCTGCCTATGGTATCCTTGAGGTTCCATTTTTTTTTGCCCATGGTACCCCCTAATATAAAGGCTGTTAAATGGACGTTAAGTTTGATGGCGTGGCAATAAAATAACAATTAAAAAATAATTCCCCCTTTATTGTTTTATTGGTACGGATATCTCTCTCTTTTAAATGAAAATTTAATTAACTATATCATTATAATATTGGAAATTTCTCATGGTAACCTTGAACTTTGATAGATTACACATGGTACCCCTAATTTTAAGTTTCTACAAATGGTACCCTTGTGTTCACCTTTTTCTTTCCCAGAATACCATTTGACAACTTCCGTCATAACGTCATTCCTCCTATGACTTTTGACGCCTTTTTCTTTTGTTATCTATTACACAAACACTTCATCATCTAATTATTAAATCCATATTTTATTTAATAAACTAACATTTAATACCTAAATAACAAAACACAAATAGCATGACATGCTCAATTACTTATCTAGTTACTCATAGGAGTAACGGCGTTATGAAAAAAGTAAACACAAGGGTATTATATGTACAAACTTAAAATTAGGGGTATTATGTGTAATCTAACAAAGTTCGAGGGTACCATGAAAAATTTCCATTATAATATTGACCATTTTATCGATCTTTCTCCCACCTAAAAAAATGTTACAACTTTAAAAATTTAACATTTAATTCAAGATTATGTTTAAAGTCTCTTATATAATAAGTATACTTTGTGAGCTTCAATATATTTGGGTGATACCTAAGTTCCAAGAATAAATCTTATTTATAATCATGGATCACCCCACCTTATGATAATCTTATGATGTGAGACAATTCAACTATTTATAAGTAGTATATATTTATCACACCTACATTATTTTTCAATGTGAGACGAATAACATATTTAAAAGTACACCATATTTTTTGAACCTAATTCGACATCCAACCCGATTTAATAATAATAAAATACTATATTATCTATTAATATTCATACGTTTGTTTTTTATTTTTATTTTTATCATAATTAAAATATGTGCAAATGATATGAAACTATACTCTAATGATAGAATTTTTTTTAACACAATTCTAATTATATTATTTAAACGTAATATATTTATCACACCTACATTATTTTTCAATGTGGGACATATAAAATCTATAGGTAGAAAATATAACGATATAAACTTTTAAGAGCTCTCCAAGACAATACTGAAGAGACTCAAAAGATTTTGGGTTGATGCCTAAGTTCCAAGTATGCCTCCTATTTATAATTATAGAATCACCCACCTTATACCAATCTTTCGATGTGGGATAATTCTACTATTTATATGTAGTATGTTCACCACACCTACTTATTTTTCAATGTGGGACAAAACATATTAAAAAGTACACAATTTTTCATATTAAGAAGTACACCATCTTTAATATGTGCAAATAATATGAAATTTATACTCTAATGATAGCATTTTTTTACCACAAAGCTAATTATATTATTTTCATAATTTTTTAACGATATCTTTTTTGACAAATGAAATGTAAAAGTTTGATATAAAAATTGGAAATATCACTTGAATATAATTTAGGAAATATACATATTATAATAATTAAAAGATTCTCCACTTTATTATTTACATCAAAAATTATACTTTCCTAAATTTATTTTTGATGATGTGGACGCTCTCAGATCGCTCGAAAAAACTCTCTTTTATATATATATATATATATATATATATATATATATATATATATATATATATATATATATATATATATATATATATATATATATATATATATATATATAGATTATAGTCTTTCTATGTCAAAACCCCAACCTATAACTCTATGTAAGATCCCCCTTCATCCTAGTATGAAACTACTCACACATGTTTGCAATAACAAAGGTAAAGGATGAGGATTCAAGCATAGAACAAGCAAAGGAAAACATGATTATAAAGTAAACTAATTAAGCAACTCAATATGTAAACAAATGAAAGATGAACAATAATAGAGAAGGGATTATACCAATATTGAAGATAAAGTTGCAATCTTTGATTAAATAGAAGTATAAACTTCACCAATCTTCAATTAACAACCCAATACTAAATGTAAACAATTGATAATAACTAATTTTAAGCTAATTTGTGAAGTAATTAATATTTGATTAAGGAAAAATTAAGGATTTGATTAAGGGTTTGCATAAGATTAGGGAAATAATTTCAGATCTAGGGTTGTCCTTACAATTGATTAAGGGAGGGGTATTTATACTATCCCCTTGGATTAAACATAAGGAGAAAAGAAAAAAGCCCAACTCGCGCAAATGGTTCCTGTGCCGGCAAACCAGCTGCCGACCTCCCTGCCGACAGCGAGTTCTTCCTTTAAAATGTATAGAATTGACTTGGGTGTGTTCCCTGCCAGTGGACCGGCTGTCGGCCTGCCGGCAGAGAACACCTCTGGCTGGGTTCTTTACTTAAATTCTTCAATATGCTGGTGCGTGTACCGGCTGCCGGGGTGCTAACCGACAGCGAGTTCTTCTTTCTTTTTGCTTCAATTCTTTTCTCTAAATTGTCTAAGGCATTGAGGGGGTTCCCTGCTGGTGGGTCGGCTGCCGGCCTGCCGGCAGAGAACACTTCTTCAGCATTTCTACCTTCTCTTCTTCATGCTAACTCATCAAACCGCCGTGCTTGCCCCGATTTCTCTATAACCGCCTCAAATCCTGCAAGAGAGCACAAAATCATAGACGCGTATATCGGACACAAAATGCAAGATAAGACGTACAACTGACTCGATCGGAGTCGGAATACATGAAAGTAGAAGGGAAATTCGGTGCAAATAAGTTATACTCGAGTAAGTCCAAAATCAAATCGCAAGACAATACTACGGTTAAGTACCAAGAGTGTGTGCACGATATAAGCACCACTCAATTATTCTACTGCATAATCCGATCGAGTATTAGCGCACTCTACGCCCTTTCAACTCACGTAGTTGTGCTTATGAGGTAAAGCACGACTCTTGAGGCAAGTAAGGTCTTGCAAGAAAAATGCAATGCATCCAACATGTAAGCACATAAACAAGTGATAGAATGCATTTAGCAAAAAAATGGTTCACTTTCCTCATCTAAGTGACCGAGTTTTCAGCTCAAAAACATGGTCTCGGTTGGGAAATACCGTCTCAGAGTCCCAACGGGGGTGCCAACCCCCTAAGAATGGCCCAAGCAACCCTCACGTGACTACAAGGGCTCAAGAAACAAATTCAAGAGCGGGGAAAAGGGAAGTGAAGCTAGTCCTCCGAGAATTACAAGACCGACACAAGATTCAACCTAAGACCCATGACTAAGAGGACCCAAGTCACGACATCCTCACGGTTTTCACTCGTCACTCATTGAAGAACGAGTGTTTTCATGTGACAAAAAGTAACCAAAGACACTCACCTACTACGACTCGTGAGAACGTGCCCGCAATCTAATGTGTAAGACTGTCCTATGACCAAGTGAGATGCAAAAGTGGGGGTAATGCACATAGTATGAAACATGGGTTGTAACGGGGCAAGGGAGTAGGACGAAACGGGATTGTTGCAAGCAACATATGGATATGTGAGGTTCAAATCAAGAATAGTCAACACATCGCTTCCCATTTCTTATTGCAACACATGAGACACGTCTATGCCGTAACATAGAATTAATTACCAAAACTATGCAAAAATTGCATAAACCCAACTCAAATTGGAAAAACTTGAAAATACTCCTCTTATTTCAACAAATGAGCAACGTCTACACCCTAACAAGAGTTCGGTTTCCCAAAATCAAGCAAAAATTGTGTAAACCCGACTCACTTTGGAAAAACATCAAATCGCCTCTTTATTTTAGCAACGGTTTTTTCTACCCCTTAAATGATGAGTGGCGTGTTGCTTGCTCTTTCTCTATTTATAAAACCAATATTCACAATCACACCTCTTTTTTTTTTTTTTTTTGCATTTATTCAAAACTTTTCTCATTTTCTATTTTGTTTTTCATTTCCATTTCAAAACCTCTTATTTATTCTCAAATGCCAAATTGAAACCAAACTCCGACCCAAATGAATGCTTAAGTTATCCACCAACAAAGGTCCCAATACACCTCCTATCTCACTACTACAAACATGACTCATTCTTGATCAAGGAAGGTCATTTATGGGATGTAGCTCATATAGTGGTTATGCCAAATGAAATAGGCTAAAGCTTAAAAGGGGTGAATCAAAAAGGGAAACAATGCAAGGGTCAAAACAAGGCTAGATTAGGCAATGTGAGGTTCAATTATTTGCAAACATGTTTGTTTCATAAAATGTGCATGAAAGGAAAACAACTCATGATCTAAGGACGGAATGACACACTTGTGCGTCTAGACATAACACGTCTCGCGAGGAGACATACTCAAATTCCTAAGCGGGAGTCGGGTATGAATTCACCGACCCTGGGAGGCTCTAATCCTCACATATGAGTAGCTAAGTCGAGACATAGGTTTAGCCTACGGTCATAGGTCTCACAAGGTGGTCTAGACTCGTTGGACATACTCCTCTTCCCATGAATAACAAAGTAGCCACGGGTGCGAGCCACTGAAAGGGGGAAGGCACAATTGGAATGTGTTCATCCTTGGGGTATATACTTCCCTCCCTTAACCACATTTCAAACACAACATTTATGTACAAACATATGCAAGACCAAATACAAAGACAACACATATATACATTTGACAAATGCATGCGAAAATTGAACAAACATGAAACTAGACATGCAACAAATTGGCTAAACCTAGTAGCACATCAACATCAACAACCAAAGTTCCCTAAAGGAACATCCAAGTCACAAAAAGTCCCATCCTCCTCCATATTATACAACAATATAAATCGAGAAAAGACGGAAAAATGAGAAAGAGAAAAGAACGTCTATACCAAGCGGTCTTCTAGTCTTTTTTTTGCCTTGAATGGTCGATGTACCCATGCCACTTTGTTAGCCGAACATATATAGACAATGCAATATTTTTTTGATTTTTTCGAAGGTTTTTCTATTTTTTTTAAATTTTATCAAATTCATAAAACAAATTTATTTACAAATATATACAAAGTAGATATTTCTCTCCCCACACTTAAGATTTACATCGTCCTCGATGGAACAAAATGTAGGGAGGAAATAGGAAAATTAAAAGGCATATTTTTGTATTTTTGATTTTTTGAAATTAAAACGTGTTTTTGTAGTTTTTTGAAAATTTTGTTTGAAATGAACAACATGTTTTTGTTTTTTTTGGGCCTCCTCCCCACACTTGTTATATCCAACGTTCGGTGACAGAGGAAGTGTGGGTGGGAGGCAAATGTGAAATAAAAGAACGTGTTTTTGTATTTTTTTTTTTAAATAAAAGATATGTTTTTGTATTTTTGAAGTTATAGGATCTCCTCCTTACACTTATCTATATACATAGTGTATGGAGGAGATTCGGAAATTGAAGTGCATGTTTCTGTGAAATTTTCAAATTTTCTGTATTTTTAAATGGGGATGCAATGCATGAGTTAACTAAATGCATAAATTGAAATACGATGCAATCTAGCCTATATGAATGCACACCTATATGTCGCAATTTTTACATAATTAAAATCTAATGCAAGCCTAAATGGATACAACTAAATAATTAATAAGCTAATTATATTACAAGTACTCTAAATGCATACGAAAGGAAATATGAATGAGAGATTTTGGATTAAGGGAGTCATACTCGGCTTTGGATTGGATTGAAAGGAAAAGTAGGCTAAGAAGCTAGGCCGTCTAGGACTCGTCGTCCTCATCATCATCAACAACATTTCCCGTTCCGAACTCGGGTTCCCGGATGAAGTCATCCGTGTTCATGCCCATGGTTGAGTCACCCGCTCCCGCGGTCATGTCAATGAACACATCTTGGTTCCCGCCCGAGCCACTAGCGAAGTCGGCATCACCAAAAATGGAGGGGGTCCCTCCAAACCATTGAGTATCATGCCCCTCCTCTTAAGTAGAGGCCAGGGTGGGGAAAACCAGGGTGCTAAAGTAATACGGCCGAATGTTCATGTCGGCCAAGGCAAACCTCCCGTCCTTTGGATACCCACCATCCGGCTCAAGGTAGTAAGAGGGGTAAAGGCCGGAGGGGTGTTTGTAATGCCTCCTCCGATAGTCATCATAAATAGGGAATTGCCCCGTTGCTTGGTCAAAGTAAATCCTATCCAAGCGTTGTTCTATCCCGCGCCTCTCACTAGCGACCGTTTGTAATCCCAACCTCACATCATTCATGAATAACACCAAATCGGTGTGGAGCGGGGTTGGTTGAGGAGGTTGAATTGAAGAGGATCCTTCACCAAATTGAGGGTTCCACGGGTTGGGTTGGAAAACGGAGGGAGTTGGCATCATGAACCGGAGAATGGACGCGGTTTGCGTTGAGTTGTCCCTCCCACAGGTGATTGGTTGCTCTTCGGGAGGTTGGGACGGGTCCTCATCCGCTTCAATTTCAAGGAGGTAGGTGTCTTGGTCGGGCTTAATTTGCATTTTGTTGGCATTTGGGAGCGGGATGGAGTTCCGCTTTTGGATTTGCCAATAGTCAAGGCCGTCGAAGGGGTTTGTCTTGATCCACTCAAGAGATTTCCTCAAGCAGTCCTTTGTGATATAGGTCTCCCCGAGTAGCTAATTCATGGTGGATAAGTCCACCGGTTGGTTAAGGCTCTTGGCTGTGCGGGTGATGACGCCACCCACATGAAGGGGGACCTTTTGCCCCGGAGAGTTAGCCAATTTGGCTAGGTGGAGGGCCATGTGATGGGCAATATTGATTTTATAGGGCTTAGGTTTCGTGATCAAATAAGAGCCCAAAATTTCAAGCTCGATAACCCTAAATACCCAAGGCTCATCGATGGCAAAAATAGTGCACCCCATAAGTCGGTGGCATAATCTCATGGGTGCATTGTGATAAGAGGTAACCGGTCATTTCAACCCATTTCCATCATGTAGCCCTGAAATAGCTTTCCACACCCGTGAAAAGGGGAGGGTTTCGGGTGCCTTGCGGGAATCGGCATTTTCCAACCCAAACATATTAGCAAGGCGGGCAAGGGAAATAGTGTGGTCTCGATTTATGAGATGGAAATGCAATTGGGCTACCATCCTGGTTCCTCTATTTTTGTCAATACGCAAACTACTCAAGAATTCCCAAGTAAGACGAGGGTAAGTCCACTCATGCATATTATACATTCCTTTCATACCGACTCCCCTAAACAAGGCTTCCGTTTCTTTGTCTAAACCTAGGTTTCTCATACATGAGCTACAAATAAACCGGGTCGGGGTTAGGGGGCGTTGCTTGAAGAGAATAAATTTACCTTTTTGAGTTTGTGTTACAAACTGAACCTCCGGAAAGTCGGGATCCGGGTTGGTATCATTGGCCGCCGCCTCGACAAGTTGTTGTTGTGCCCTAGCAAGGTCGCCATGTGTTCTCTTTCCCACCATTGACGAAGGATTAGGGAGGTTAGTGGTGAAGTAGGGTGGTTGGTTGGGTGATTGTTGAAGGTAAGGAGGGGATATGGGAATTAGGAGAGGGAGAGGGAGTTTTAGAGAGTGTAAAATTCTGAAAATTATGGGTGATTTGGGGGTATGGTTCGTGAATTATTAGGTGCTGTCGGGGCTCTGTGCCGGTAGAGGTACCGGCTTCCGGTCCACCGGCAGGGAGCTCCTCCCCTTAATTCAAATTTTTTCGATTTTCTTCAGAAATTAGAAGTCTCGCTGCCGGTGGAGGCACCGGCTGCCGGTCCACCGACAGAGAACTCCTTCCCTTCTTCTTTTCAATCCTTTGTTAAGCAGTCCTATGTTCCCTACCGGTGAGCCGGCTGCCGGCCTACCGGCAGAGAACATCCATTCCTTCATTTCTTCGTTTTTTCCTTTGTTGACAGGTTTCCCTGCCGGTGAGCCGACTGTCGGCCTGCCGGCAAGGAGCTCTCCTACTTCCTTTTCATCGTGTATTCTTCAGTGGTGGGATTCTCTGTCGGTGAGCCGGCTGCCGGCCTGCTGATAGAGAACTACTTGACTTCAATATCCTTCAGTTTTTCAACAAGGGTGTGCTCTCTGCCGGTGAGCCGGCTACCAGCCTACCGACAGAGAACACTGCTTTGTTCAATTCTTCAATTTTTCATCAATTTGGAAATATGCTCGCTGCTGGTCCACCGGCAGGGGATCATTATACATGAAAATGCTTTCTTTTTCTCTTCTTTCTTTTTCACTTTCTCCTTGTCCAATATGAACCCGACTCCTTCACTTGCCCATTTTCTCACGTTTTCCACTTTCAAACCGAAGCATCATGTCGGGAGTTGGGGCAAGTGAGGGATCCCATTACCCAATCCAATATGCCAACTATGACGCTTCCAAAATCTCTCATTGTCTAACTATATGTATGCTATATACAAATGGGGGTTCTTGTGGGACTCCACCAAACCATTGCTTGTTCAAGTTTGAGATTACTCATCCCCCAAGGATGGGGGGTCTTCCAATTCAAGTTCACCTCGGGTCTCAATGGGTTGACCCTCATAAAAGTATTTCACTTGGTGTCCATTCACCTTGAAGCACTCACCCTTGCAATTCTTCAATTCGAATGAGCCATATGGAAACATGGTCACTACCTCAAAGGGTCCCGACCATCGGGACCTCAACTTCCCGGGAAACAATTGGAACCGGGAGTTTAAGAGTAGGACCTTGTCTCCTACAATGATTTACTTCCTTGTAATCTTGGAATCATGCCATTGCTTGGTCCGCTTCTTGTAGAGTTTGGCATTCTCGTAAGCATCCATTCTCAACTCATCAAGCTCATTAATTTGGAGGAAACGCTTGTTGCCCGCGGCATCTAGTTCATAGTTAAGCTCCTTGAGAGCCCATCTTGCCCGGTTATCCAACTCAAGAGTTAGATGACAAGACTTGCCAAAGACCAAATCATAGGGAGTGGTGCCTATTGGGGTCTTGTATGTGGTCCTTAGAGCCCATAGCACGTCATTAAGCTTGGTTCTCCAATCTTTCCTAAACTTGTTCACAACCCGCTCTAAAATAGCCTTGATTTGTCGATTTGACACCTCCACTTATCCATTGGTTTGGGGGTGGTAGGCAAGAGTTACTTTTGTTGGAATATGTGTCCTCCGACAATAATGCGATCACGACTGTTGATCATGATGATCACATGTTTAAATCTCATTAAAATGAATACAACTGGGAAGTAAATTTGTTACTGTCAACTGGTCAACATATATCGGTAATGATTGGCTGACTAGAGTTTGACATTCTTTCGTCGTGTGACGGTGGTGATCGTTGACCCCTAGGTCATACCTAAAGGGCAATACTCTTAATTGATTATTTAATTAATCGTATAACGTTGCGAGTTAATTAAATTACTTGAAAATTGACGGACGATTTTGGAAGTAGAATTTACGTATCAAATTGAAATGTGATTAAATGAGATACGGTCTGAGTAATTAAATTGTATAATTACTCGGATGAAATAAATTGTTTAATGTAACAATTAAATTTGAATGAATTATTATAAATTCAATCAGTTGTAATTTATAATTGGTAAAATATTTTGGCACAAGTAATTATGAAATTACTAAGTCGATTTTTGTATGTGACGTATTTTATTAATACGTTGTTTTTAATATGTTAAAAATACATAACAAATATATGTGACATATGACATGTAACATATAGACAATTGACAAAAATAATATGGATTCCATATTACCAAATGGACCGAAATATAGGAAGAGGTTTAAGCTAATTAATTGTTTAATTAGTAGCAAAACACAATGATTGTTTTGCTTTAGTAGCCATGTAAGCCTATGGTGCATTGTGAAGACAAACCATTTCATGCATTGGCTCACCCAAAAGCACCTCCCTACCACCCGGTTTTTGATGTGAAAAACCATCATTGGTTTTTCATTTTATTTTACCTATTACTCTAAAATGTGTTAGAAATTAATTCATTCCACTCATCATCCAAAAACATTGTTTTAGAGAGAATTAAAATCCTCCCTTTTATCTCTCTAAAAACCGAAATAGTATAAGAGTTTATAAATATTTTGGTTCCATTTTTCTACCTAGATTAATATTATACTAGATTCAATAATATTAATTAGATTAAGTGAAAGCCTTGGGTATTAAGCTTAGGGAGAGATCTTACTCTTAGATCTTTGTTCTTCCATTGGAATAGCTCAAGAACAAGAAGAGATAGGTGATCTCTCTTGTGCCCTAATAGCCGAAATCTACAATGTAAGGACATGATTTCTCCTCTATTTATATTATTGTTTGCATGCATAAGATCCGTTTTAATTTTATGACAAATTAGTTTAGACATATAAGAGTATGTTAATATGTATATGAATCTACATTTCCTTCAATCGGTATCATGAGCCACGGTTGTTTGCATGCAAATTGGTTAAAAGTTTTTCCGAGTTATATGAATAACAAATAAAACTTGTAAAATTTGTGTTATTATGATATATCACGAAATCATTACATGCATGTTAATATTTCTGGTCCTAAAGTGTTTTAGGAATTTTTGGTTAATTTTTCGGATTTTTATTGTTCATAATTACAATAATGGCATTTAAATGTGATTTTATGAGTAAAAATGTCATTTTTGGTCTAAAAATAGCTATACTTCGAATTTTCACTTGGTTTTTGGATATGTTGTGATACATATTATTTTGAGATAACCTGTAAATTTTCATAATTTTAGGACTTGTTATGCTCGAAAAATGGATTTTTCAATTTTAATTCGGATTTAAAGTGAAAAATAGGTTAATATGAGTTAAATTTCGAATCTGGTCATGGAAAATTAATATGTTGTCACATGCAATTTTACAAGATGTGTGTAAAATAATTGGCTATAAAGAAGTCTTTTAGCATGATTTATGAATTTTTGAAGAAAAATGGCATAAATAGTGACATTATTAGTTGAAAATTAATAAAACATAATCTATGACTTAGGAAAAACGTCTAATGTTGCCTTTTATTATCTTTTTCAGATATAAAATTGAAAAGTTAATGAATATAATTTTTCTTCATGTTTTATGATTATTTTATTAAAAAATCGATAAACCGCAACATTGTTTTTCCGGGAAAATTTCGAAATTTTTAACCTAAGATTTTGAACATTATGAGTGTCATAGTATTTTTCCAGAATGTTCATGAATTTAAATTTCAAATTTTGAATTTATTTGAAGTTTTGTGATTTATTTGAAGTTTAATAGCTTATTTTTGTAATTTTTGGTCCTTTTATGAACAATTTTATAAAATATGGGTTAATTATGGTCAAATTATTAGTGAAGACTATATTTTGAGTCCTAAGAGGTTAGGGTAATTAACTTATGCATAAATATGAGTTTATGCATTTTTGTGATTATAAAAATGTTGAAATCACGCAAATCCGTAAAAACCGAGTAATATACGATATTGGCTAATTAAAAGGCGATTTAGCATAAAATGTAGCATGTTCATACATATTATAATGCTGCATTTTCTTTATGATTGTCATAATTTTAATTTATGTAATTTTGAATTATGTATTTTACTTAGTATGGCCTTAGATTTTAATTGGTATTTCCCGAAATGTATGGGAATATCGATTCGGTTGTAATTTTATTGTGATCTCGTATCACCGTTTTGTAATTTAATAGATTTATTTTATTTTAGTTGCAAATGTATAATAGGAATTATGTAATTTATTATGTAATTTTATTCATTCCGGAGTTCCTAAAGACGGATTTCTTCAAGAATGGCGATACATAAAGACGGTGTTACATCGAGATGCGTGCCACAACCGAAGTTCAAGGGACCAATGGAGTTGGTTTCCGAATATGTAATAGTTAAAGAGTTTTTCTATTTTAGGAAAGGCCATACTAGGATTTATTTATCTTTATGCTTGCATTTTATTTTATGTCACATGCATTGCTAAATCGCCATAACTAAACATGCATTGTCATTTTATCGAGTTTATCGACCGTGTCAATTAGAATTATCGTAGTTCACCGCTTTAGTTCACTTAAAACGTGATAGATAATAAATTGACATGACCTCTCGCTAAAACAATCAATTGAGACTAGCCTTACCAAATAGTAGAAACCATGAAAACCTATTTCGTGAGGGAGTGCACTCGGCCACACCGGGGTACAAACCTTGTTACGTAGGGGAAGTGGGTGATGAATGTTAATCCACCGAATTCATGTTGATAAGGGATGTATCGGCCACACCGTGCCCAAGTTAACGTGGGTTTGGATCATGGACACATTTATTCGAAATTTGGATTGAACTCAACAAAAGTATTTGATAAGGGATGTATCGGCCCCACCGTGCCCTTGTCGATGTGTTTTGGGCTAAAGATAATTGTTAATGTAATATTATCGACCAAGAGTTCTAAAAGTAGAATCGATTAAACGTTAATCCACCGAGTTATATTGATGAAGGATGTATCGGCCCCACCGTGCCTAAGTCGATATGAATTTGGGTCTTGGAATCATTTATCATAGTTGGGTAGAGGTCACTATGTAAATGCTATACTTGTTTTACCAAGTATTATTAAAACGATAAATGTTTTGTTTTCACTATTCCGTTATCATATTGTTCTATTTCTTTACCACAATTCATATGCGATATCATTTCGTTTTTGATTCAAATCTCCATTAAAATATCGTAACTAAAGACAAATATGAGTTTGCTTCTAAAACCTCAAATAAACCATTGCTAAGGATCTCTTGTATAGAGTATAGATTAAAGTTATTCATTATCAAACAGGTTTTTGATTCTTGACTAACACATCTACTTGCAATGGATTGTTTTTCATGTACTTAAATGCATTAAGTACATCGAAGCGATAAATTGTTTTGGTAATTAGTTTTGTCAAGAATTCGTAATTGACCAAAATAACGCAACCACCTCAATGAAAGTTTTTAAGACTAAAACGAACAAATGAAGAGTGTTCTTCATGAATTCAATTTTGCTTCTCAAAGCAAATACTCATTGAAATGAGTGGGAGCATTATCTTAAACCGTTAAGATGAGGACGAGGTTCAAAGAAGTAAAGATTATAATGGAATTGATACAAGGTAATGTTAAAAGTAAAGTTGTTGAGAATGACGATACTAAACCTATCAATCCCGACCGATAAAGTTTCCATTGTCTTAAATGTTAGACACGAGAAAGGAAACTACCCCAAATTATTGAAGAATCAACAAATTAGTTGT